>NW_021637852.1:0-197665 GCF_004799145.2 Neltuma alba | reverse complement strand
AAAAATATCACTTTTTGAATTTTTAAAAAAAAACTTGTTATTAAATGCTATACCAAACTTGTTATAGAGTTACAAACTTATTAATAGCATTACTGAAGTTGTAAAAATGCTGCTTTTAGAATTCTTAGAAAACCTGTTGTTAACTGTTATACTGAACTTGTGATTAGAGTTACAAAATTTGTTAACCGTGTTACTAAAATTGTAAAAACAAGAATGTGATGAATTTTCTAGTGGTTCAAAACCGCTAGAAAATTTTCACAGAACCATTAGAAAGTTGTGGACAAAATTTATTTTGCCAAGAAACAAAATTTTCAAACTGTCGCCAAACCTTTCCAGCGGTTATTAACCACTAGAAATTTGGCGCCAGGTTGACCAAATTTAAATTTTATGAAAATTTTCCCGCTTTTTAAATTTTTCTAGCAGTTTTTGAACCACCACAAAATTCATTCCATGCGAAAAAAATAAAATCAAAATTTTCATTATTATAAAATATAATATTATTAATTAAAAAACCATTAAATAGATTATATTAGAGAATTATGTTAATATTGTGTTTTACCAATATATTACATGTTATATATTTAAATTTTGTGATACATAATAAGTAATTAAATTATAATTGTGTCAAATAAATTGAATTGAATTAATTTAATTTAATAAGATAGTTGAATTAGAGATGGGATAGTTTGTAGTATTGAACCTTAACTTTTATGTTGAAAAGTGCTTGAATTAGTTGAGGAGGGCATCACAAATATAAAGAAGAAAAATTTGAAAGAAAAAGATAAATAAATATGTTAGTAAATTATAAAAAAGATAAATAAAATAAATTAAAATTTATAAAATAAATATCATCTTACCATATAAATAAGAGAGAAAAACTACCATGTGAGAGAGCACGAAGAAAAAAGAGAATTATAAAGAAGAAGGTGAGAGGAAGGAAAAGAAATGGGGTAAATGAATGAGGAGGTAAGATGGTATATATAGAGATCAGTGAGAATTTTCTAGCAATTGTCTACTTTTTGCAGTTGTTTTATATATTTCTAGCGGTTCTGTAATTGCTACAAATTGTAATTTTTTTATATTTAAAAAATTGAACCAAATTTAAGGGTAACAGTAAGAATTTTTTGGCCTTTAATAACTGCTAGAAATGTTGAGGTCAGGGAAAAATTTGAATTTCAAAGTAAGAGGGTAATGGTAAGAATTTTCTAACAGTTCGCTAGAAATTGTTAGCTAGGAGAAAATTTTGAATTTGAAATTTTAAAATTTCTTGTGATATTTGTAACAGTTTCAAGGACAACTACTAGAAAATTTGATGAAATTTCTAGCAGTTATATGAAAACTGCTAGAAATTTGTAGCGCTACCCCTCGCCGCCACCTGCATGCAAGCCACATATCAGGACTCCTCGAGAAAAATAAATTATTTCTAGCGGTTTCCAGGACAACCACTAGAAACTTTAATGAAATTTCTAGCAGTTTTTGAGGTGCTAAAAAGTACAACATTTCTAGCGGCTCCAGCAACAAAACCGCTAAAAATTAAATACTGAAAATATGGCGCCAACTTTGTGTCAAATGGCGCCACAGTTGTGGCAGTCATTTTCTAGTGGTTGGGTCAAAACTACTAGAAATATGTGGGATCCACACATTTCTGGTCAAAATGATGCAAATTTCTTGTAGTTTGTGTTATAACCATTAGAATATTTATTTTTGTAGCAGTTTTTTTTAACTGCTAAAAAGTGACCGCTGGTAATTCATTGTTTTTTTGTAGTGCAAAACAGTTATGTTAAAATGGATGTGAGTGTATCATTTTAAATACTTCAAGATGAAAATTGCACTACAAATAACTTCATGACATTAGGTGCTTCAAAATGTTGGGGGCACCTTAACTCTAAGAAAAAAGACAATAAAATATTCTAGAAATTGTTAAATCACAAATCAGAATAGGTAAATTTCAAAATCCCAAATTATATCCTTTGTACTAATTTTAGAATTTTTAAATATTGCAAAATGATGCAAATGCTCTTTACGCTTTCTTTTCTTTTCTCTCTCTTGTTTTTAAGAATGCCACATCAGTACCCCTAGCCGGAAAGTGACTACTGAAGCTCCAATGGATACTCCTTTTATGTTATTGACTGCTATTGTTTAACTATTGACTACATTTGTTTCTAGAGCTATGATGACTATTCTTATTGAGCTATTAATTACTTTAGTATCGTGATTGACTAATTTTGCTAGTTTTTAAAAATTTGGTGACTACTCTTATTTAATTATTGACTACTACCTCTTCCTCTTATTATAAGAGACTACTAACTAATTCATATATACCAATAAAAACAGTCAAATGTATTAAATTTGTCATAAAATTCAAGTAATTTTCAACATTATCTCATTAACTACACTAAATTCTAACATTATATTAATTTCTACTCTCACACTACTCTTATAAACATGAGTATATGGGGAAAAATTTTATGTTCATTGAAATTATCATAGGACTAGAGGAGTAACGTATAATATTATTATATATATATGTGCACACAACTTTGCACATGTTAATTGAGCTGAGAATTGATAGCTTACTTGTCACATTTGTTGTAGATCTGAATCATCTTCCACATTATATGCTTGGTATTGTGGTGGACTTATGTACATAGGATATTTGTATACTAGATTTATCACAGTTTCATTGGAAGGAAGTTGTAGCGTTTGCTCAATAACTTCCTTTGATCTACCCAAGGTTCCTGATGACCAAATTACCTCAGTACGTAATCAGGATAATGTCATTCTACAAGATGAAAACATATTAGAGGAATCAAAGCAAGATAATTTTAGGTGTTGCCAAGCCAAACAATACTCTAGAATCAATTAGCACACTTTAAAAGATTCAAATGGTTGCCAAATTATCTTGTCATCAGTCATTCTGTTAGAGAAACTCCTATATTGTCATAAGAATGTGGTAGCTGGACAAGGGTTGTCCTACATTTTCCATTTAGCATTATCTACTTGAGGATATATGCACGAATGACTTGTTGAACTTGTAAATTGTTTGCATTATTAAGTAAGTGATTAAAGTGGTCTTTCAACCAACTCATAAATAGTCATTGTCCATGCATTTTATCTGCAAGTCGTATAATACCTAGAAGCCATTCACAAATATCTAACTAATTAAAGTCAATTTTCACAATGAAAGGTATTCTTACACATGGGTTAATACCCAACTGTATAACAACATCCTCTAATGTTATTGTGTATTCTCCACGTGGAACATGAAATGTGTAAGTTTCAAGACATCACCTCTCAATAAGGGTTGAGGCCAAACTCCAATCATAATCAAATTGTCCTACTCGAGCAACACCCTAAAATTCAGGTAATCTAACATATTTAAATATTCCATTAGGTGGCTTAATCATTCGACTAATGTACGTGATTCGTACTATTGTATTGTATATGATTTGAGAAATCTACAAAGGAAAATACAAGAAAGTTAGTATCAAAGCATAGAATTAATAAGTATTAGTCATCTTTACCAAAATAAGCATTAGTCAAGATCATTTACTTACATTGCCATTCCACACTTGTAGTTAAATATGTTGGGTTCATAAATACAAAAGCGAGTCATCCTCTCGGCCAAACATGAGTCCTTATTCCATATATTGGCACACAACTCTACACATGATAATTGAGTTGAGAATCGACAACTCACTTGCCACATTTGTTATACATCTTAATCATCTTCCAAATTACATGCTTGGTATTATGGTGGACTTATACACGCAAGATATCTGTATTCTAGATTTGTCACAATTTCGTTGAAAGAGAGTTGTAACTTTCATCCAATAACTTCTTTCAATCTACTCAACGTAATATTTGAATGAATTTTACTACTTTTACTTTATTAAATTCAAATGTTGTACCTCTCAGGCCTTTAAAAATTCATCTATTTGCAAATTATACGCACAAATTCTTTTTAGTTATCTATTCTGCTTTCAAAATATTTTATTATAACTATTAATCAAGCAAAAGTATACTATGAAACTAAATTAACTCCACAATATCATTATTTTCTTATTGAATTATTTTTTTTTAGAAGAGAGTGGTAGAACTAATCATTTACTAAAATTGTAAAAATTAGGCTACTCTTTTATTAAAAAACTCACCTGACACTTCAAATGTTAGTTATTACATTTTTAATTAAGTTAGTAACATGTAATATCTTTAAAAGAATTAATTATTAATGCATTATGAAAAATGTACATTGTTAAATACAATTATGTAGTGATTTTTGTGTTCAAATTTTTTGTACCAAAAATAAATAATAAATATATTTCACTCATGTTGAGCACCTCTCATTTGAAGAAGATTATGAACCTATGCCATGTTTAGCTACTGATCAGGTTCAACCCTCCCCAGCCCCCCCCCTTCCGGGGAATAAGTAGGGCAAGCGTGAGCTTGTAATGTCAGACAAAAACAACACTTCTAAACCTACGATAAAGACATCCTATGGCTGTTCACCAAATAGCTACTGATAAGGTTTGAATTCGATATTCCCTTCATTTTGCAATAACGCAACATTAGACACCATCATTCATGAGCATGAAATTAAATGAAACATATATCGTAAAAATAAATTTAGAATAAAAAATTAATATATTAAATTGTTCATGGGATGGGACAGGGATAGACCCATCCTGGTCTCATCCAGATGAACAGGCATGGAACAGGATTTCTGTCCTATGTCTCCTCCTAATCCCTAGATGTCCCGTTTTCCTTTTTGTAAAAACAAAAATTGTAACTCCTTGTGTGAATTTTTTACGTTATAATGTTTTTCTTTTCATTGAGTTTCTAAATATAAAAAAATTACAAAAAGTATTATGTAAAAAACTCAATTATATAATATTAAAAAATGTAAAAATAATACTATAAAAAAATTACCATAAAAGAAACATTTCGTAATGGCTTTATGAATTATTTTATTAAGAAAAGAGATTTTGTTGAGATAATAAAGCAACTTAAGAGCTAAAAATTACTATAAAAAATCATCATCATTAACAAGTGAATGAATAATCTATAATAATTATTAATAAATAAGTTTTTTTTTTAAAAAAACATCGGGACAGGACAAGATGACCTTGTCCCGTGTCCCATGCTGTCCTGATTACTGTTCTATCTCATCCAATAGTCTTCCTGTCCTGTCCGTCTTGAATTGATTGGGACCAAGATGTGACATATTGAACACCCATAGAAGGAAAAACAAGTGACTTCACTTCCATTTTGCTATAATCACATAAACAACTCCTTTTGTCAAATTTTTAGAGGCCGTTCGAAATATTCCGTCAAAGATCGAACCTTACCAAAAATTTAAGAGACAAATATCTTTGCAATGCCTAATATTGTTAATTAATTCTGTCCCTGCAAAATTTCAAAATCTCACCAAATTAATCCGTATTTTAAATATAAGATATACCTTCTAAGCTAAGAGATAAAAAAATCATCATTAACGTGAGCACTGTATTTGTCTCTTAGGTTTCTGGTAAGGTAAAGTACTTGTAATTAATGTAGAATTTACAGTGTTGACGCCAATGATGAATATAACCACTAAGAATTTATCATATCTTTAAAATAAAGATTAATTTGGTAAGAGTTTGAAATTTCGAAGGGACAAAATCAATTAACAATATTACTCACAAAGGTATTTGTCTAGTATAAATTATATATTACCAATTAAGGTATGGTAGAGTGTGTGTGTGTTATACATAACTTGGATAGTCCGTTATTTTTCAGAAGAAGCCCTTCAACCCACAAATTCCCAGTCCACTTTCTTTGGTTCTTTATAGTCATCCTTTGTTATCTCTTCCTAAACGTTGACTCATCTTTATCTCATTAATTGCTATCTTAATATTAGGACAAACGTTGTGTATATATAGTCAAATAAAAATCCTAGCAAATAGTCAAAATCAAATATCACAATTTGTCACACTGGCAAAAAGTTGAAATTTAAATCATTTTAAAGAAAATACTAACCTTTTTAGACAAAAGGCTACTTATTCAAAGAAAATATGCAAAGTACAAATAATTAAAGAATTTAAATAGGCATATCACTGACAGAATGCTACGGAAAATCTAGTGGCATTAATGATTTCTAAAGCTAACAACACTTTTGCATTTAAAGTAATCCACTATTAATCAATGTAAACAAGTCAGCCTAAAAAGCCATAAATACATGCATTATTGGTCCTAGAGAGTCACAACTATGAATTAGAAGTAAATTAATCCCAATGGCTTCTTCTAAAGTTACATTTTGTGCACTTTTATTCATAGCTTTCTCTCTTTCTCTTGTCTTTCAAACTCTTGCTGACAGCAACGTTATTTCTACATTAGTTGTAGACGCTGGTTCTGTAGGAAAGCAAATTTCCAAATATTTTTTTGGAGCATTTTTTGAGGTGAACATTAATTTCATGAAATATATATTTAGGTAAGTTTGATTTGCTCATAACTATTAACCACCATTTACGTAGTTTTTCACATAGTTCTACAAATGATTAGGTGACTATTTGTAGGAAATTAATCATGTTGGAGCTGGAGGATTGTGGGCAGAACTTGTCAACAAGAGAGGTAAAAGCCATTCCCATAATCCTCTCTCTGAGATTTTTCTTCTTTGAATTATTTATAATCAACCTTACACAAACTACTTGAATTGTTGGTTAAGGTTTTGAAGCTGGACGCACAACAATTCTCTCAAGCATCTCTCCATGGACTGTAATAGGAAATAGATCAACCATTAATGTTCAAAATGAACCTACCTCCCTGTTTTCTAGTAATAAAATGGCTGTCAAATTGGATATCCATTGTTCTTCTCAGGCTGAATGCCCTAATGGTGTTGGACTCTCTAATCCTGGATTTTTAGGGCATCATAAGCTTCTCTCTCTGCCTCTCTCTCTCTCTATATATATATAGGAGCGCACACATATTTGAAGATCTAATTGCTGGATTATATATAAAATATCCATTATGTTTTGATACTTGTATATTGCTTGTTACGTTCTTTCAGAATATTGAGCAAGGAAAACGATATAGAGTTGTATTCTATCTTCGTTCCTTGGGACCAATTAATTTGAAAGTGGCGTTTATAGGAGTAGATGGGAAAGAATTGACTTCAAATAACATCAAGTACTTAACAATTCCATTGCGCGTGCACACACTAATACTTCTTATTTGTATACATACACCTCATAATTTATTTTATCTTTTCTAGGGCTCTTGCAAGTTATGTTGCAAGCTGGAAAAGTTTTGAAACTAATTTTAGAAGCCCACGCGTCAGATGTCAAAGCAAGCCTCCAGTTGACAATGGACCAAAAAGGAGTTATTTGGTTGGATCAGGTCTCAGCACTGCCTCTAGACACATACAAGGTCTTGAATACTTCATCAACTCACAACTTTAAGCGTATTTAATAAATTACAATGATTACTTCTTCTTTTTTTAACACTCTATACTTTGCATTTTTAATTAGGGACATGGGTTGGGAAAAGGCCTTTTTCAAAAGGTGGCTGATTTGAAACCAACATTTCTTAGATTTCCCAGTAAGCATAGTGCTTAGCATGAAGAATTCTTCAGGCAAAAAAAAAAAAAAGCATGAAGAATTCTTAAAATTAGCATGTTTTGTCAAATTCAATTTTTTCTTTCAATTAAAACCTAACATTCCCATTAGATTAGGTGGCTGTTATGTTGAAGGTGAATATATGAGAAATGCATTTAGGCGGAAGAATACCATTGGACCTTGGGAGAAGAGAATTGGTCCCTTTAATGTCTGGGATTATTGGGTCGACAATGGATTTGGTTATTTAGAGTTTCTTCAAGTATGTACTTTAAACTCTAAATTTCTAAACTGAATATTGTTTTTATAGCCTAATCACTAATCATTATTATTCTTTTGTTACAGTTGTTTGAGGACCTTGGTACGACCCCAATATGGGTATTTAACAATGGTATTAGCCACCATGATAAAGTCAACATCAGTGACATTGGTCCTATGGTTCAAGTATAACTTATATTTAACCCTTGCTTAGTTAATCATTATCTATGGTTTAATTTAGTTAATTTTTTTGTGAATTAATTTTGAGGAAGCTCTTGATGGTATTGAATTTGCAAGAGGTCCTATTACATCAAGATGGGGTAAAGTAAGAGCTTCTTTAGGTCACTCCAAACCTTTTGATTTGAGATACGTCGGTATTGGAAACGAGGATTGTGATAAGATAAACTACCAAGAAAGCTACCTCAAATTCCATGATGCCATAAAGCATGCATATCCAGATATGCAAATTATATCAAATTGTGATGCTACCAAAAAAGCGTTGGACCATCCAGCAGAGCTGTATGGCTTCCATATATATTCAAATGCTAAGCAATTCTTCTCATTGTACACCAAGTTCGATCATATGCCTTGTTTTGGACCAAAAGCTTTTGTTAGTGAATATGCCGTTTGGAACGAAGATGCTGGGAAGGGAACACTTTTGTCTGCATTGGGTGAATCTGCATTTCTTATGGGACTAGAGAGGAATAGGTATGCCATTTGCTTAATTATCAAAATTTCATACGAATCGTTAGTTAGTTAGTTAACCCCATTAATAAATTATTTTCACCTTTTTCTTCCAACAGTGAGGTCATCGAAATGGTTAGCTATGCACCACTTTTTGGTAACACAAACAACCAAAGGTAATTAATGTTGTCTTATGCTTTGTGTTATAAAGTTATCTTTTTAAATTATTAATATTTTTAAAAACTGTTTGTAAATAAGTATATATAGATGGTTGCCCGATGCTATTGTATTTTATTCTCATCAAAGTTATGGAACTCCGAGCTATTATTTGCAAAAGCTATTCTCAGACTCTAGTGGAGCAATGCATTTGAACTCAACGCTTAAAGCTCCTTCTTCAGTTGTTGCATCTGTAATTGCTTACACAAGTTTAACGGAAAAGAAGAATTACATAAAAGTAAAGGTAGCTAAATTTAATCCATGATGATCTTTATTTCCGACTAAGAAATAGAGAGGAAAAAACCCTCAAATTTGTGTGCTTTTATCTCATTTGAAATTCAAAATATTTGGTAGGTTGTGAACTTCAATGACAATCGTGCGAATTTTAAGATCACTTTAAATGGGTTAGATGTAACTGCAAAATCAGCAAAACACTACTACAACAGAGACTTTTTGCTTGTGTTTTGAAGGATTTTTTACTTCTGTTTTGGGAAGGACATTCAAAGAAAGGACGTAACTAGTACCCTATATTTGACTTCTGTTTTGAACAGATGAGAAAAGTGGGACTTTTCACGTCTGTCTAAAACAGAAGTAAAACATAACACTTTTATTGTCTGTTTTTGAGAAACAAAAGTAAAAAGTCCCACTTTTTACGTTTGTTTTGCCAAAAATAGACATGAAAAGTGAGTTTTTTTAATTAAAAAAAAAGGCATCTTTTTTGGATTGGAAGTTATTCCAGTCTAAAAAACATGCCATCTACTTATTATTATTACATAAAAATTATTTTAAGATTAACATATTTAATAAAATTAATCAGAAACAATTACCGTGCATTCATAATAAAAAAGTCCATCTCATGATCAATAAAAGAGATCATCCAATGATAATTACAATATAAGAAAACAACTAATAAAATAATATGACTCTTTTGTTCAATACTAAATAATCCATGATAACAATAAAACATCAATACAATGACCCCTATTTTCTTCCGGTCTAAATACAAGTATACGTCCATATTTGGTTCTATAGGCGTTTAGCCCTTCAAGTGCTTCCCACAAAATCCCATTTATCTGCGGCAAAACTTAATTATATAAAAACAATCCAACAGTAGATGAGAATAAAGCATAAGATCAGTAAAGGAACCAAAACTTTAAACTTATTGGCCAAGATGAGAATTGAAGGCATGCACTGACCTTTGAAAAGAACTTTTATTCCTATATACTCTGTACAACAAGAAGTACAACACCAAAAAGACGAAAAAGGGAGAAAGGGGGAAGACAATTTAAATTAAGAGTTTTGACACTCTTATGTTCCCTTTCCATCATTAAAAGTTAATCAAAGAAATTAAATCTGATGGAGTCGTAGAGTAGTCTTTTAGTTTGTTCATCTCCACTTACACATGAGAGATTCAGATTATGTACTTGCCTGAGAACTGCATGAACATATAATATATATTTTTTCCCTTCTTTGATTCATCTCTCTGATTGAAAGTTTGATTGCAATTGTACCAATAGTCTCTTATTCATATTCACAAAACAATTACCAACAAAATTTAGATTCAAAGAAAAAGAAAATTATAAAGAATAACCTTAGAAATAATTAATAAAACAATTACCAATAGAATTTAGATTCAAAGAAAAAGAAAATTATAAACAATAACCTTAGAAATAATTAACAAAAATAAGCAAACACATATACTTCAACAATTGAGTCCCCCTGTATTTTTTTTCAGACACAATAGACTACATATTTTGCAATTTTGTGATAGTCACATCAAGAACAGGAATGGAGTACCTTGAAGTTGCTGTCTTTGTTTCTTGAATAGCTGCTTATAATTTTTTGGCGTTCTTGAGATGAGGAAACCAAAGGCAAAATGAGAGAAGTAAGACTTGCATGAAAGAGGAAAATAAGAAGATATCTCTGAACTTCCAGACAAAGTCAAGCTAGGTACAAGCAAATATGATGTAATTCATTGTCCCAACTTGCAGCATATGCATATAGGTTGTTTTTAATACATAAAATAAAGAGCTAATAGAGGACGGTTGAGAATTTTCATGGGTATAATCAGTTCACATAGCCTCCAGTGGTCCTTTTAATGTCAAGACCTGAATATATTAATTAAAAATAAAAATATTTTGACAAGTCATTATCAATAATAGAACCCCAGAAAAAAAATTGTAATCAAAGACGATCCACATACCAAGTGGTCTAATGAAAGCGTCAGCACATTCCTCATTGTAAGAGTCCTCAGAATCACGAGTGATCTAATAACAAACTAATGTTTAGCTGTCTGCATTCTGCAAGCTTGGGGGGGGGGGTTCTAATGGAAACAATCACGTGCCATAGCTTTGACATATTCAATTATATCAGTATGGTTGTATAAATAATCTTTCCTAGGTATTGATAAAAAATAATCTTTTCTAGATAGGTGTGAGTTTGCAAGATCGGTGTGTTTTTTGACAGTGCGAATGAGAGCAAATAGAAATTAACATCTCGCACTAGCACAAGCCATAATAATTGGGGCAACGCAACAAAAAAAGTTATGAACCCATGGATTCAAATCCTCTTTTATTAGAAAATATAGTTTTCAAACATAGCAAAGTCGTGTTCCATTTAGGTCATTACTACTGTTATCTCGTGTTTGTCTTCAACCGAATCCTATATAATAAGTTCCTAATAAAGCCAGACACCCTCTCAAACATACCAACACCCTAAGCTAACTGTTTCAAGTAAAAAAAGATTGATTCTTTGTATTTTCTGCAGATATCAGAGTTGCGCTGAAAATTTAAGACGCAGATATGAACCAGAACAAGAATAATATAAATCCTTAACTATTGGATCGACGGAGAAAAAGCAAAATACAGAACAAGCACAAAAACCATGGAGGAGAAAAATCAGGATGAGGCCGAGCAAGATGCGCAAAAGCATGATGGGTATAGTCACCGGCGAAGCTTCGCGTTTTAGCTTCTGGAGACCACGGCGAGAATAGCGTTCACGGTGCGTGCTTTCAACCAAACAATCTCCTACGCACTTCAACCGAACAAGCTCCCTTTCACCGGTGTTTTCACCGTGATGCTTCCACCCCTGGAGTCGCGAGTGTGTGTGCGGCCAGTGAAGCCGCGCACAATATCAATCTTCACAAAGAGGAGAGGCTTGAGGGTATAGGGTGTGTCGTTGCAGATTGAATTAGCCCTAGAGTTAATACTTAAGCAAAATGCTTGTCTGTTTTAAAAAAAAAAACAGACGAGAAAAATCTCCTATTCTCGTCTGTTTTTTTATAAATAGACGTGAAAAATTATTTTTTCCTTAGAAATTACAAAATTTTCACTGTATTGATTTTTTATGTCTATTTTTAGAAACAGACATAAACTAGGGAGGTAAAAACTTTTTTTTTTAAATAGTGAAGGCAACAAAGACTGTGCTCACATCTGCTCATGTAAAAGACGAGAATTCCTTCCAAGAACCTACGAAGGTTCATTACATACATCCATACGCACACATGTTATTAATTTGTTGCTATATTAAAATTAGTCTGTGAAAGTGGAGTTTATTTGAAAATTATTTTATCCAAACATTTTTATGTGTGCAGATTGCTCTGGTGCAAAGTCTTATAGAGATTGGAAAGGAGATGACTTTCAAGCTTCCTCCAAATTCAATCACAGGTTTTGATTTCCCAAAGTGACGGATCACTTGAGTTTGAAGATAGGGACACGTATGCAATAAAAATTTCATATCCCTGTGGTTTTAAAAAAATGGAAGAAGATCACCCGTATTATAATGGTTGAATCAATATGATAAACATCCCTTGAATTGATTTCAGACTTTTCCTTAGCAAGGCCCACGACCCATTTGCAAATAAATATGGAGTATTTTTTAAGAAAAATCAATTAATTATTAAATAATTAATCCTTATATCAATCTTATAATTTAAAAAGTTTAAACTTCTACTATAGTATAAAAAAGACTATACAATTGGTCTCTACAAGATCAAAACAAATGTGTTTCGAGTTTTCTTTCTTTGATACTGCATAATGGCATTTGAAAATATATGGACCACACTGTGCATACATATATAAATGTTGACGTATATGTCAACGCACATTTGGAACATTTGAAGGAATGAAATATTTTATTAATGTCGTAGGAATTAACATTAATGTAACATTATGTCCATACATATATAGATGTTGACGTATATGTCAACTCTCATTTGGAACATTTGAAGGAATGAAATATTTTATTAATGTTGTAGGGATTAACATTAATGTAACATTTTAGGCTATAAGGATAAATTTTAAAAAAAACTTCAGATTTATGGGTACTTGTTTAAAATTTGGTATGAACTAGGATCAGCTGATTGATCTTTTCTACCTTTTTATTAAAGAATAAAATTTAGTGATAATGTCCTGGAATGCAGGAATGGTATGGGAGAGTAATTTTATTATTTCAAGAAAAATGAATATAAACAAGTGCGCAGAAGAGAGAAAGGTAGGGGCGAATTGTCTCATAGTCGGAACAAAAACGCTGAAGATGTTCCCAAAGAGGCTGAACTATAGACCAAATGGAGGGATTTTCTCAATTTTAACCCTTTTTAAAAAAAAAATCCTAAGATACTAACTAATATCTCTGATACTTAATATATGATTCACTTAATTAATTTGAAAAGATTAAAAAAATTACTAAATTACTTTAAAGTATATATATTTATTGTATTTCTCCAAACTAATTTGACACATTCTTAAATCGACATATGATCTAATGATACACATAAGTATTTTAGAGAAATCATGTAATTTAGTAGCTTCTTTAATCTTTTCAAATTAGCTAAGTGGGTTTTGTATTAAATATTAGAGGTACTATTGGATAGCTGATAAAAATAGGATGGCCTCCCACTTAGAAAAGAGCATTTATATTACTACCTGTGATCTTAATTATAAGATTTTATTTATAGGGTACAAATGAGATTGTATAATAGGAGGCAGTACTATGCTATAAGATCATTTATTCAGTGGGTCCCACGAAGAGAATTGGAGCGACTTCATGAACCTTGGCGCCAGGAAGAATGAAAATAATACAGCATTTTTTTCCTGTGTGACAATAATACAACCTTATATATATATATATATATATATATATATAAACAGAGCTTTGTTCTCCCTTTTTCAGCGAGTCCCATTGTCATCATTTTTCCCTGTGCAAATTATATGAGTAATTGCGTATATACCAATTACATCAGTGGGCCCATGACATTTAATTAGATTAAGAAAGTTAAGTAGGTTAGATAAGAAAATATGACATGTTTTTCCTAAAACACTATAATCATCTTTCTTAATATTCTTCTTATCTCTTCAATTTGATTATGGTTGAAAGAATATCAATAAGTGTAATTTCAAAAAAATTAATAAATATGATAAATAGGTTTTACATTTAGAACCAAAATCAAATCAATAATTAAGTTTTATATTAAGAACCGGAGGAGTATTTTTTAAATTTATTTTTTCTTCTATGCTTTTGTATCTCACTTTCATTTTTGGAAGTATTTTCTTTTTTTAATTTTCTTCAATCAGAGGGTGAACCCACAAGGCAACAACAACAATTATGTAACGGAACAAAATTGTCTTGAATGAGAAAATATATGTACTTATTAAAAAAAAATTATAAAGCAAAGTTAGACAAAAAGGAGATTTAGTTTTGCATTTACCACCATAGGTTCGGCCATGCTTCTAGTAATGTCGCTAATGTGGTTAAGTTTGCAGTGATGGAAAGATGAATAAGAACTCAAATTCCTATCTTTATCCCAAAAAGAAACAAAAAACAAGAGAACTCAAATTCCTATTCTCCATTCAGTTCTATCTCCCTTTTGTTTCCTTCTAATGTTTGACTGTTACTTTTTGGACTTCTTATATCTAATTTTATATATATATTAAATAAGGATAAAGTTAAGAAAATTATTAAATTTTAAGAAATGGTTAGTGAAATTTAAGTTAATCTATTTCCTGATCTGTGGACTCCAGCACTAATGATGTTTGAACTGCCGACAAATATCATTGTCTCCCCCATATTTGATATAAGAGGAAAAGAATCTACTTTGCGAATTGAATTCAATTGTATCTGTAGTTTTAAATTTTTAGTGCTAGTTTTTATACCTTTTTTTAAAATAAAAAAAGAGGGAATTGAAGATGATATGGAAAACGTGAGTACTTAAAACCGAGAAGAAAATGCTGAGCATGGCCTATGTAGAAGATTTTTAGTGGTCCATTCTATTCTGAATCGTGAAGCGTCACAATTTTCGAATTTATGCAGTTCTTCTACGTCATATTAACCAGAGTTAAACAAAATAAAATGAGTTAATTCCTCAAAACGTGACGAGCCAAAAGGTTTCAATATCTGCTCAGAGAGGTATCAAACAAACGCGGGTTAAAATTGATGTTGAGGCAACTGTATATTTCAACAACATGAGTTAATGAATTTGGAGCAAATAAAAGCACATATTAAACCAAGCATCACTTCACACATCAAACAAGCTAGCTAGTTCGGGAATACAAATTAAACAGCAGTGCCAGTGCATATACAGATGAATACATATATAAATGATTAAATCAGAGATTATTCGAAGCAAAGTAGGCTTAATTAATAAAATCCGCTTATTATGAAGCATCTTACAACTTTCCATAGCAGTCTCGTTGGTACGGACCCCTACAACCCGGGCTTCCGGGAGCTACGGTTTTCCTGTCGCCGAGACAGCTCGTAAAGCGTCCGTTATTTGATGGACAGCTAACTGCAGGTCCAGGGGTAAGGGTCTTGCCAGTGAATTTGAGGCCAATATGCTCACAAATCGAGGATCCGAGTGGAACGAGTCGGTGTCGGCCACATCGGCGCGCGGCAGCGGCGGTAGGAGTCACAGGCTGCGGTGGTTTTGGGGGCATCAGCGGTGGAGGAGACGGTGTCGTTAGCCGGAGAGGTGCTGTGGCGCCATGAAAGAGAAGCTGCCCCGCAATTCTGGGTTTGGAGAAGTATTATGAAGACAATGGAAATTAGAAAGACGAAGCTAAACGATATGTTCATCATTCTGTATCAGTCTAGCTATTTTCTTTCCCCTCCTGCTCACTTACAGATGTGCCTTCTAGGCATAAGGTCTAACTTCATTATCTCAAGCTTTCATATAAAAGATAACTTGAGGTTGGGCTGATGATTGTCGGTATATTAAAAAATCAAGGTCTGGTTAGCTGGTTTGGTACTCCAGAAAATTCACACGCGCACATACATTCTCATATAATTGGGAATCCGTGAGCGATAGTCACTTGAAAAGTCGACTGGAATACTACAAATTGCAACAAATCTCGTGACATGAATAGGTTAAAATTTGTCTTTGGCATATGTGCATTAGGATAACACAAATTATAGCTGGTGGGAATTATTTGTTCCTATGTATACTACTCACGCTGAAATGGGAATGAAATTGGTACGAATTAGATTTTTTTTTTAAAGGAGGACTATGAAAATAAAATGATGAAATAAAATTTATTTATTATCAACATAAAAGATTATATTATGCTCAGAGAACAACACTTTCCTTATGTCTATATATAATGTGTAGTTTTTTTTTTGCCAACAATGTGTAATCTGTTTGATTTTGATTTTATTTCAGTTTATGTGACATAATTAATCCAGATGTATGCAGTAGGAGCTGCATCATCAATTTCTAACTGTATTTCTCTTACAAATTAAAAATTTATGAGTACATATACTAGTACCTATAATTAAAAAAATTATAACAGCTCAATAAAAGGAAAAAATTGCAAAAACTACTCAATTAAAAATGAGGTGACATGATCTAAAATTTGCCCAGCACCATAAGCTTTTTCGAGAGTGCTGAAGTATGCGTGAACCTGGGAGAATGAGGATGAAAGAAGTGGGGTTTTCGGAGGAGTTCTGTCGAGAAAATGTAGAAGGTGTGCAGGAGTTACATTCCGAGACAATTCTTAACACACAAAAAAATTTCTCAACAACAAAAGCCACGTCACTTGCTTATGTCATATGCTAGATAGGATTGTTTTGGTCAAATTTGAGTGAGTCATCAAATTAACAATAAGACAAAACAGTTCTCTTAAAATAGATATGGGTGCACCGTTTTAAACACTTTAAGGCAAAATTGTGCCATAAATAACTTCATAACATTAGGTGTCTCAGCATAGTACTATGTGCACTTTAACCCCAACAAAAAAAAATCCTAGAAATTGTTAAATCACAAATCACGATAGATAAATTTCAAAATTCTAAAGCATATCCTTTGTACTAATTTTAGAATTTTTAAATATTGCAAAATGACACAAATACTCTTTACCTTTTTTCCCTTTTCTTTCTCTTGTTTTTAAGAATGCCACATCAATACTCCTAGCTGAAAACTATCTATTGAAGCTTCAATGGATACTTCTGTTTAAATATTGACTACTATTATTTGACTATTGACTATATTTGTTTGTAGAGCTCTGATAACTATTTTTATTAAGCTATTGACTATTCTAGTATCGTGATTGATTGCTTTTGCTTGTCTCTATAAATTTGATGATTATTCTTGTTTAATTATTGACTACTCCCTCTAGCTCTTATTATAAGAGACTGCTAATTCATTCATACATACTAATAAAAACAGTTAAATGCATTAAATTTGTTATAAAATTTAATTAAGTGATTTCCAATATTACCTCATTAACTACACTAAATTTCAATATTATATTAATTTCTACTCTCTCACTACCCTTATTAAATATGAGTATATATAGTTAATGTTCGTTGAAATTATCATAGGACTAGAGGAGTAACATATAATGTTATTAATTTTATATTTATATATAGGCACACAACTTTGTGCATGTTAACTGAACTGAGAATCGACAATTCACTTGTTACATTTGTTGTAAATCCGAATCATCTTCCACATTATATGCTTGATATTGTAGCGGATTTATGTACATAGGATATTTGTATACTAGAATTGTCACAGCTTTCATTCAATAACTTCCTTTAATCTACCCAAGGTTCTTGATGACCAAATTACTTTAGTACGTGATTAGGATTATGCCATTCTACAATATGAAAACATATTAGAGTAATCAAAGAAAGAAAAATTTTAAGTGTTGTCAAGCAATACTCTAGAATCAATTAGCACAAAGATTTATATGGTTGCCACATTATCTCATCATCGGTCATTTTGTCATAGAAACTCCTATATTAGCATAAGGATGTGGCTCTTGGATGAGGGTTTCGTCGTACATTTTTTCATCTATCATTATCAACCTGAGGATGCATCCACGAATGGATTGTTGAACTTGTACATTGTTTACATGATCGAGTAAGTGATTCAAGTGATCTTCTAACCAACTCATAAGCAGTCATTGTCCATGTATTCTATCTGCAAGTGGTCTAATACCTAGAAGCCATTCTCAAACATTTAACCAATTAAAGAAAATTTTCTCAATGATAGGTATTCCTACACATGGGTTAATGCTTAACTGTATAGCAATATCTTCTAATGTTATTGTGTACTCTTCGCATGGAGTATGAAATGTGTGAGTCTCAGGATACTGCCTCTCAACAAGGGTTGAGGCCAAACTCCAATCATAATCAAATTGTTTTACTCAAGCAACACCCTAAAATCCAAACTAATCTAAGATATTAAAATATTTGATTGGGTGGCTTAGTCATTTGATTAGTATGCATGACTCATCTAGTGTGTAGGATTTGAGAAACGTACAAAGAAAAATAAAAAGAACTCAGTATCAAAGCATAGAACTAATAAGCATTAGTCAAGATCATTTACTTACATTGCTACTCCACACTGGCAGTTAAATATGTTAGGCTTATAAGTACAAAAGCAAGTCCTCCTCTGGACTAAACATGGGTCCTTGTTTCATATATTGGCACAGAACTCTACACATGATAATTGAGTTAAGAATTGACAGCTCAAGTGCGATATTTGTTGTACATCTGACTCATTTCCCAAATTGCATGCTTGGTATTGTAGTGGATTTATACACGTATGATATCCGTATTCTAGATTTGTCACAATTTCATTGGAAAGGAGCCATAACTTTTGTCCAATAACTTCTTTCAATCTACTCATGGGTCATATTTGGATTGACTTTTACTACTTTTACTCTATTAGACTTAAATGTTGTACCAATGAACCATTAAAAATTCGTTCATTTGTAAATATACACACAAAATCTTTTCTGTAATCTATTCAGCTTTCAAAATATTTTACTGTAACTATTAATCAAGCAAAATTAAACTATAAAACTAAATTAGCTCCATAATATCATTATTTTTATTGAATGATTTTTTTAGAAGAAAGTGGGTTGAACTAATCATTTACTAAAATTGTAAAAATTAGGCTATTCTTTTATTAAGAAACTCATCTGACACTTGAAATGTTAGTTATTACATTTTTAATTAAGGTAGTAACATGTAATATCTTTAAAAGAATTAATGATTAATGAATTATAAAAAATTTACGTTATTAAATTCAATTATGTATTGATTTTTGGTTTCAAATTTTTTGTGCCAAAAATAAATAATAAATATATTTCACGCGCGTGGAGCACCTCCCATTTGAGCTTCAGGAGAAGATTATGAATCTAGGACCTATTTAGCTATTGATAAGGTTTGAATTTGATATGCCCTTCGTTTTGCAATAACGCAATATCAGACATCACCATTCACGAGCATGAAATTAAATGGAACATCTATCGTAAAAATAAATTTAGAATAAAAAATTAATATATTAAATTTATTAAACTAAAAATATTAAATTATATTTAAAATAAATGTTACGTAAGAAAATTAAATTATAGTTCTGCTCTATATAAATATAGAATTAATAATATAAATTAAATATTTTAAATAAATTAAATAAATAAATTTCTACTGATTATTTCACACATTTCATTTTATTAAAAAAATTATAATTAAACATTATAAAAAAAGGAACTGAAAAAAAAAATCACTTAGTTAACAGACATTGCAGACAAAACAAGAGATACCGTACTGTGCGGCAACGAGTCCTCAGAATTTTATATTTTAATGTTATTATGACAACAGATAATTACTTTTTTTGATAACCCAACAGATAATACTTTAGTCGCAAAGAGAACTTCTTTTCCCCGGCGGAGGAAAGAAAAGCTCCTTTGTTCCATTAGTATGACTCTCACCGCAGTCTTCTTTTTACCAGAAAAATTGAGACCGTTTAGTTCTGGTTTTGATTGACCATACAAAAGACTAGACTTCAGGAAGCTGGCAACTAAACACTATTTAACAACTTACCTACAATTTATTTTATACAAAAATTAATTATACATCTACATTTTCAATTAAAAGAAATCACTAAACGTAAAAATCTTACCCATCATTTAACAAGAATACATTATAAAAAATTATAAAAGAAATTAATCAAAAGAATTTACCTTAGTCTCAGGTGAAAAATTAAGCTCCAAGTTGAAACAAAAGGTATATACGGGTTTGCAACTGCAAGGCAGCACACACCATCATTTCCATTTCACTGAATGAAACAGTGGAAGGAGGAAGAAGAAAGGAAGGAGCTGAAGAAATAAAGAGAAAGGCAGATTTGAGTGAGAAGAAAAACAAGCATTGCATGCATTATATATCCCAGAATGGAATATATATATATATATATATATATATATATTCTGTACATTCACATGAAAAAAGATGTGACCGGGTCTAAGCGTGGGATGAGAAGACGAGGCTCTCATCCTGTGCTGATGGGAATACTTGGGGGAAGAAAACATAGCATGTGGGAATGGGCAGCTTTTTGTGTGTGGAAAGGAGCATGTGGCCACGTGGTAGTAGGAAAAAAAATACCCGGGGAAAGGTGAAGATCGAAGACAAAATATAGAGAACAAAATTACAATAAAGTTTTACAAAAATCATATTCATTTTAGTTATTTTATAAATTAAATTTATTTATTTAATCATAATTCAAATAATTTTTTTACTAAGTTATTTTTTTCTGTTAATCCAAACGGGTCTTTATTGTCTTGGAATTTATTCTTATAAATTGGATCTTTTAACAATTATGTTTCTGACTTAGGTCCCCCTAAAATTGTTTACGGTAAGAATGAGTTCAGTGGCACAATCACCAAGGGCGAGATGAATAAAAAGAGAATTATAATAAAATATAAAAAAATTACAAAATAACTTAGAAATTATTATTGATTATTCTAAAACTTATGATTACACACTGTTCAGATTGTCATTAAAACTTGTTAATATATATATATTTTGAGATTTAATTGTAACAATGGCCAATCCATTCGGGAGAGACGGAGACCCTTGCCTACACCCTCAGTCCCCACCCTTTGGATTCCAATTTTTTCGCCTACCTCACTCATTGGATCCCGCAACGAGGTGGTCACATGAACTTTTCACGTGGGTCCAATCAAATTAATTCCTACCTCACTTTGACATTTATACTAATCGGAGAATAAGAACTGAGGCATTTTTTAAAAAACAATTTTAAAATATACAAATACTACTCTGGTTTATTTATAAAATATTTTTAACATGTTTTACGCAGACTAAGAAAAATTTTAAATTTTATTAACTCTCATTTAAAATTTAATAACTTTCTAACTTTATCCATATTTAATATATATTATACTTCATGTAAATAAAGTCAACACAATAATAAATGAGGGGTAAAATTATACATCCATACAAAAAATTTCTCTCAGTATCCTATCAATAAGACTAAAAAATACCTTCTTTCTGTTCCTATAAATAAGACCAGATGAGTAAGTACGAAGAAATTTTGTTTAGACCAACTTAAAAAGCACATTTTCAAGTGTTTTGTGAGTTTCCCAAGCTTCCTTTAGTAGGATAAAAAACATTAAATAAGCAAAATTCTGTAGTATTGAATATGGTTCAACCTCAGGACCCAAGATATTATAATTTTTTTTTTACCGGACCAAGATATTATAATTGGAGGATTATGAGCTTAGCATTTATGTTAGATTTGGTAGGAAGTATTGAAAATGAGAAATAAGGATTGAGATTAGGATTGAAAAAAATTATTAAAATAGTCTTTAGTATGAGTAATTGCTTATTATATGGGATTAAGCAAACCCATAGAGATGGGATTGGGAAATACCACTTTCCCCATGATATTTTTCAATCCCACATATATAGATTTGACTAATCCCATATAATAAGCAATATCTTATGTTAAACACTTTTTTAATAGATTTTTTCAATCTCAATCCCAATCTCAATCCCTATCCCTTATTTTTAATGTTTTGTACCAAACGGGACCTTAGGGTTTATGTCACAAAACAATATGCAGGGAGGATTAGTTAAGTCAGAATCAATAATTTTGAATTTAATATAATAATACGAATTAATTATATCAATTATGTGTGTCTATATACATAACAAAGATAAGAGCATGCCCAGCTAACTAGGTTTATCACTGTCTGTGGACCAAAATATCATAAAACTCAGTGGAGGGAGTATAAACAAAATGAAGTGGAGCCCCGCATTGCCTCTTTGGGCGAAACAGAATGAGTTTTATACATTTATGGAATCCTAAACTCAAATGGTGTTATTCAAAGTAATCATGGGATTTATTAGGGTTTGAATTTATGTGATGCGGGTCAAAAAAGCATGTTTTACAGGCAGGTTGCCTGAAAGCTAACTCTAACCCAACAACTAATTACTCTTTTTTTTAGCATATATTTAAAAAAATTTATACAGTATGCGAAAGATATAATAAAAATTTTGTTTTGTTTTATCAAATACTTGATTAAAACACCAAACAAATAATATAAGTATTTACTTTAATTTTTTTTAGATAGAAGATACTTCTCTGAACTTATTTATAAAACAGAGAAAAAAAGAAATTTTTTGATTTTATTTATAGAGTATAGAATTAAATTTTTTATATGAATGTATAATTTTACTCTTTATTTATTATTGTGTTGACTTTATTCTGATGAATATAACATATATTAAATAGAAATAAAGTTGAAAAATTATTACATTTAAAATAAGAGTTAATAAATTTTAAAATTTTTCTTAATATGTATGAAACATGTTGAAATTGATAGATAATACATAATCATAACAATGAGTTATAAATTTATTTTTGAGTTAAAAATGCTTGTTTATTGCTGCCATATTTTGTGAGCCGGCTGGGGATCTAATCGATATTATTAGCTCTAGATACATTTTCCTTTATATTTTTAACTAAAAATATTTATTTAATTTCCAAATCTTAACAAACAATTTATAAATTCATTCTTGAGACTTCTTCCAAAAATTTAAAACTAAAATTAATGTACATGTGATTCACTTCCTTTGCAAATGACTTTTGAGGCAAACGAATCCAGCTGGTTCTAATAAATATTTGTTCTTAATCGTTGTAAATATCCCTTTAATTTCATTCTTCCTCTCAATTATTTACTTGTATATCTGCTTTTGAAAAAAGCGGAGCCAACCTAATTATCAGCCCCACTCCCCGGGGGGGACATTATTCTCTCTGTATTCTTTTATACAGTTATATTTTCATTAAAATGCTGAGTACTTCATTAATCAGTGAACCAAAATTATTTTTCTGATACTATTTATAAGACACTTTTAATATGTTTTACACAGACAAAATTTTTTTAAAATTGCATTACCTCTTTACTAAAATATAACAATTTTTCAACTTTACCCCTATTTAAGATATACTCCTTTAAAAAAAATAACAATCTACACTATAATAAATGAAGGACAATATGGTACATTTATGGTAAAAATTTAATGAAGTAACTAATAACTATGACCAAAAAAACTTTTTTTGCCCTATAAATAGGACCAGAAGAGTATTAATTAACACTAATGTTCTATTTGGATAGAAAGAAAAGTTAAGAGGAAAGAAAATTAGCAAATATCTAAATGATGGAAAAACTGGAGCAAAGTTGTTATTATCCCTCTTGCTTGGATTGATGAGAGAAAATAGCAGTGAAAAAAAAACCGGACCGAACCGGCCGGTTCAACCGGTGAACCGGCCAGTGGTCCGGTTCGGTTAAAAGCAATGAACCGGTCATAAAATGAACCGGCATCAACCCGGTCAAACCGGGATAAACCAGTGCAAACCGGCAAAAACCGGTATAAACCGGTAATGAACCGGTTTGAATGATATTTTGCTATTTATCTTATTTTTTCTTATTCAACTCCTAATATTTCAATCACTATATATTTAAATGAATTTTAATAATAATTTTGGTATTAATAATTATTAATACCAAAATTATTAATAACATTAAGGATTTTGCTATTTATCTTATTTTTTCTTATTCAACTCCTAATATTTCAATCACTATATATTTAAATGAATTTTAATAATAATTTTGGTATTAATAATTATTAATTTTAGTTATTAAGAAATCATAAAGATCAAAATCCTTAATGTTATTGTATTTTGTTTTAATTACAATCAAATTATTGTTGTATTTCCTTACATTTTGTTATTAGTGATTATTAATATTGCTATACTTTGTTATTTTTAATTAAATTTTATCATTTTAATGTGACCGGTTTGATCCCGGTTTGACCCCGATCTGACCCATTGACCCTTGAACCACTACCTCAACCGGTTTAGTGTCCGGTCCAGTTTTTTGTTCCTTGGAAAATAGAGAAGAAAGAAAATTAGCAAATCTCTAAATGACTAAAATGCCCTTATCAAAATATATCATATTTATAATTAAATTAAATATTACAATAGAAAAATTATACTAACATTAGCATCATTAAATAATCTAAAATCAAGTTACTTGACTTTTATATATTTTTTATGTTGTTATATTTTAAAACCAAATTATTTAATAAAAATATTGTTTTAAGATAAAAAAATAAAAAGTGAATAAATTTTTAGATATAATAAAAGAAAATAAATATGGAGAGGAAGAGAGAGGTAGGACAGTCATGAAAATCTTGTTTTTCTTCCCAAATCTCTTCATATGTGGAGAGAAAATTTGGAAAAAAAAAAAGAGATATAAGATCCATCTTATTTTCTCCTCGACTTTTTTTTCCTTCCATATTTTTGCTCCTACCCAAGCAAAAAAAAATTGTTTCTTCTCATAATTTTCTCTCTAGTTTTTTTTTTTAATTTTTTCTCAATCCAAGCAAAAGGAAAAACTCCACTCATCGTTCAATACCCCTAAACATGAAGGTGGGGCTAATAAAAGGTTTCTCTCAACAGACGACAATAAACTTAAAATAGATGCAGGATTAATGCATTAAAAGTCATACATAAAACAATTAATTTGCATGGCTAGACAATGTAAATTTTAGGATTTTTGCCCAAAATTGGAGAAAAAAAAGTTCTTGATTTACTTTATTTTCTTGGTTTAATTTTTTTATTTTATTTTTATTAATTTCTTAATTTTTCTACATCTAATGCTCTTATTAAAAAATAATATTTAAGAAAAAAATCTGATAAAATTTTTTTAGAAAAAAATAATTTTATATATTAATAATAAATAATTAATTTAATGACTTTTTTTAATGAATGACAATTAATTAAGTTAATTTTATATTTAAGAATAGGGGGCACAGCGTATGTGCCTATTTCTATCCCTGCTTTCTCATAAAATATGTATTTTTCAGCCAACTGTGACTCCGTGACCGACAATTTTAAAAGCAGAAGCTGTCGGCGAGACAAACTTTTAAAGGGAAAAAAAAAAGGAAAATTACAAATAAAGACTCCCTAATATATAAAATGGCAATCAGGGACTCTGAATTTGAGAAATTGCTGCAGAGGACCCGGTTCCAATTTGCAATTATGAAATGTGTGTTAAATGGCTGAAACGCTCCTCACTCATTTGGGGAAAAAAAAAGAAGAAGAAAAGAAAACCTGTCCGTGCTCTCCCCCCCCAAAACACACAATAACTTCCTCTATATCCCCCCAGCCATTCTTTGTGGTCTGCTTTGTCCATTTGTGCGCAGGAGTTTGTTTCCATTTTGCTGCGAGAGGAATATAGTGTGAGAGAAGAGTGTATTTGCTGTGGGAGAGGAGAACAGAGTGGTGCTAGAGTGGTGATCTATCGACATTGTTGAAGGCAAGGGAGGAGGTAGAGGCATCGTGACAGTCGTGTGTGGCTATTAAAGTTAACAGCGGCATTTGGCGACAAAATCTGGTGGTAAGTTTCAAGCTTTGGTTTGTTTGTGTTCGTTGCTGCCTGTGTGATACATTAAGGAGAGGGAAGGGAATGCGTTCAGGGCAGGAAAGTATATATATGTTTTTTCTGTTGAATAAGCTGTGACTGATTGGCGAAAAATGGTTATCTGTGGAAGAAGATGGGCGAATGGGTTTGGGTGGGAAGGGAATGAGAAGATCAGTTAGGAGGATGACAAGATTAGTTTGGGAAATGACAACACTGGAATGGGTAAAGTGCAAATTGAATTGGTTAACTGTTAATTGATCTGAAGAGATGTTAAAGTGATAGTCTCGTTTAAAATGACAAAATGGAAGTAGGGGGATTGACAAGTTGATAATGTAAAATAAGAATGTGTAATTGACAAGTTGGTAATAGGAAATAACAAGTTGAATATAATGAATAACAAATTATTGAGCAGTTGGGAATAAGAAGGTTGCCATGGGTTCCTAACAAGATAACAATAGGAAATGACAAATTTAAAAATGACAATAAGAAGTTGGGAATAAGAAAGACGACTATGACAATTGGAGAACTTTATAATGTAAAATAACTAGTTGATAATTGTAAATGACAAGTTAACGATGAGAAATAACAAGCATGAGAAGTAGTTGAGAATAACAAGTTTACTTTGAGAAATTGACAACTTGCTTATATGAAATTACAAGTTCATGTTTCGAAATAAGTAGTCAATGGTGGTGATGTAAGAAGGCTATTGGTTACAGAATAGGTTGTTAACAGAGGTGATAGTTAGTTAGTAAATGTGGTTGTGAAGGATTGTATGTTGAATGTTTTGCAGGAAAAGGAAGATGGCATCAGAAGGAGCCTCTAGATCGAAAAAGGCACACAACGGTTGGTTTTTATTTAGAAGTGAGTTTATGGCCACAATAGCTGACCCTGACATGATAGCCAAACAAAAAAGAGATGATGCGTCAAATGCATGGAAAGCTCTGGCCGCTGAAGAGAAGACGAGGTACACCGAGGAGGTGAAAAAAAGAAGGCCACAAAAGGGAGAAGAGGAGAAAAAGAAACATGTCTCATCATTTCTAACCCAGGTGTCCCTAAAGGGTTTAAGAAAATTACTGTACTTTATGAACAATAATGAAAACTTAAGGGAGAGGGTTAAGAGGATGGGTTTCGGGAGGCTGTTGAAGGTTGGATTAAAGAGACTACCCCGTGATCTCATTGTGACCATGTTGAGATCATATGACCTGTCAACGCATCAATTTACAATCAGGGGCAAATAAGAGGAAATAGGAGCAGAAGATGTTGAGCAACTGCTAGGAATCCGTCACGGTGGGGAGGAGGTGAAAACTAAAGTTGATAACGGTGATGCTACGTATCAGGAGTTGAGAAATGACTATCGGAAAGTGTCATTCAGCAAAATACTAAAATACATTGTTTCAGGGGAGGAGGATCACAAATTCGAGTTTTTATTTGTGCTGTACACCCTGGGTACTTTTCTATGTCCGAAATCAAGCTCAGAAGTGAGTGAGAAGTTGGTTAGTGTCATGCGCTGTACAATGGATGACTTTGGAAAGTATGATCGGGCTACTTATATTATAAAGGACCTCTAGAAAGAAATAGGAGAATATGTCAAAGGGTACGGGCAGGGCAATGAAGGGCAGGGGAGCAGCACTATTGGTGGCTGCATATACTTACTTCTGGTATTACTATTTTGTTTGTCATTGTGTTTGCATTTGATTACTGATGTGCATAATATTAATATTGTATATATGCCTGGCTTGTAGCTTTTTTTGTGTGAGCATTTTAACCTCAACACGCCTGTTGGCCAAGAGTCCACTACTGCAATTGAATACTGGACTGACGAGAAGATAAAAGAATTGGCCAGCAAGGAGAGGAAGAGTGTTAGGGGAATTATGTATGGAGGAAAAGGCAGTGAGGCTGTGACATGGAAAGAAGAGAGGATAATTGTAGAACTTTTAGACCCGGTATGTGGTATAATTGGTAAACTGAAGTTTTTATTTCATAACCTAAACTTGTTATCTGTCGTAGTATTGTTGTCATTTCCTATACTAAAGTTCTGATTCACTATAGTGACATCGAGCTTTGTCATTGTTAAGTTGTAATTTGGCAAACTCAAGTTATTATTCGCAATACTTATGCTGTGATTGGCTATATTGAACTTATCAATGAGTAGACTGACTTGTGATTTTGTATACTGAAGTTGTCATTCGGTATAATGAACTTGTCATCTGCCATACATGAGTTGTGATTTTGTTTACTGAACTTGTAATTCTGTAGAATGAACTTGTGATCTGTCATACCTGAATTGTAATTTGGTTTACTGAATTTGTCATTCGGTATAATGAACTTTGTCATCTGTCATACATGAGTTGTGATTTGGTTTACTAAACTTGTCATTCGGTATAATGAACTTGTCATCTACCATACGTGAGTTGTGATTTGGTTTACTGAACTTGTCATTCAATATAATGAACTTGTCATCTGCCATACGTGAGTTGGGATATGGTTTACTGAACTTGTCATTCGGTATAATAAACTTGTGATCTGCTATACCTAAGATGTGATTTTGTTTACTGAACTTGTAATTTTGTATAATGAACTTGTCATCTGCCATACCTCAATTGTAATTTGGTTTACTGAACTTGTCAATATGTCATAGTGAAGGTGTCATTTCCCATAGTGAACTTGTTGTTGTATATACTTAATTGATTAATGTCTTTTACATGCAGGAGCTGAAGAAGTTACGCGAG
Source organism: Neltuma alba (assembly GCF_004799145.2). Taxonomy (NCBI): domain Eukaryota; kingdom Viridiplantae; phylum Streptophyta; class Magnoliopsida; order Fabales; family Fabaceae; genus Neltuma; species Neltuma alba. The sequence continues at coordinate 168,961 of NW_021637852.1, read as the reverse complement.
TGCCTAATGAAGAGGATAGAGGAAGGGCAAAAGATGCTGATGAAAATGGTGGATGAGGAGCTGGTGAAGGTGTAGATCCCAAGACAGGGAGATGGTGGGAAGGGTAAATCAAGAGGAAAGGCTCAGGTTGAGACAGTGCCTACAAATATAAGTGACTCTGAAGATGATGAGGAGGAGAGGCGCAACAATGATGACACAACTGAGGAAAAGGAGAAGGATGAAGTAAGCAGTGAAGATGGAGACAGTCATGGGAAGGGTGACACAGAGAATGACAGCGACAATAAAGAGAAGGAGGAAAAGGGTTAAGGGGATGGTGATGACAGGAGCGAAGGGGGCAGGAAACACAAGGGTGATGGGGAGGGTGATGACAAGCAACCACTTGTGATGGAGAGTGCAATACCCACAACTAGTTCCCCTATGGAAGTGGCAGGCAATATTATAGGTGATGATGCAGAGGGTGACATACCTGCAGCCAGTCCCCTTGGAGAAGTGTCACCCAGCGTTGAAGGTGATGAGGCAGAGGGTCACTCACCGATGGAGGTATCCCCCCTGGTCATTGTTGAATATGTTGGGCTTGATCCAGAACCTATATCTGTAGAGGCACAACAACTAAGGAGATCTACTAGGGTTCGGTTCAGCAAGATCAAGTCTCCTTAGTTGGAGTTGAAGGCACAATCAAGAGTGAAGAGGCCTATGGAGCCAAAGGATATTTTTTTCAACTTAGTCAGCCGAGCTGTCAAAGGTGATGAGGGCAAGATGTAAATGAAAATCTTTACTTATGCGATGTTATTTGTTGACTACATGTTAACATAACACATGTGGTAACTCACTTGAATATGTTTCAATCCTTTGATCAGAATGTTCGATGAAGACATCCCCCGATGATGGTTGCATACGCTTGGTGGAAATAACAGGGTGAATAACCGAGTGATGTCCTTGGTCTGTAAGGCTTTGGTGCAAGAGCAGTAGGCAATTGAAGGCCGAGTTAGGAGGTATATATTTGATGCAGACTTCATAGTGAGGTTTCTGTATTACTAATATGCTTTGTTGATTTACAAGATTGCAAATGAAAATGACAGAATAAAGTGTGTTACAGTGAATAACAACTTGGTTTTCTGCATTTCATAGGCCATAATGATCTGTGATTCAGCTCGTTGGGATCCTAACCAGCATGCATGACAAATACTTCCGTATTATGTTGGCTACAACATAGGTAACTGCGACTTGATTCTGGGTCCTGCTCTAGTTGGGGAGCATTGGTTCTATTTTGCACTCGAGCCAAAGATCCGGAAGTTCAATGTCCTTGATTCTATGTGAGCAAGTTTATAGCGTAAGAAGACCACCTCCAAGCAGAAGAAGGCAGCCACATATGACCCCCAAGAATTGGCCATCACCGAATGTGTAAGATGTTACTGACCTGTGCATGTTAGATAGGGAAATGACAGTTTTATATTATTATCCTTTTGATGAATATGGCATATATGCAGATGGATCGGTTTGAAGACATATTTTAGATGGTCAGACCAGATTTGAGTCATAACTTGGAAATTGTCCGGCCTGATGTACCACAGCAGAATAATTTGTGAGTGTCTACACCTTACTCATGTGATATGTTATTTGGCTGTGTTGGTTTGAGGAGCTGAAATTGTTAGGGTGGTGTTATGGGCAGGAGGGACTGTGGTGTGCATGTGCTCATATGGCTCAGGAAATGGGAGCCTGATGTTCCCCTTGAATATACCGAGGTATTGACATTACCTTATTTATTGTGCAATCAAGAGTGACCACGTGTGACTTGTTTGGTGGTAAACTTGCTGTGCAGGCTGATGTGTCCTCTTTTCGGCGCAAGCTGATATGGTGGTTGGTGAACCATAATGACAATGAATGCTGTCAAAATGTGTACGATCTTATCTCACAACTAGAGAAGGACCAAATGACCAAGAAGAGGAGAAAGTCTTTGTAGAGAGCATTTAAATTAGGCTGTGTGACTTTTACTAATTTTGTCAATGGATTCATTTGTTGAAATTGTATGCCAATTATTGTAATGGTTATGATATGGTTGGATTGATGGTATAACAACACTTATATTTGGAATGACAAATTTCCCTTTAGTCAGGCCAATGACAAGTTTAGTATAGGCAACGACAAGTTCATTATGGCCAATGACAACTTGTGAAAATGTTTTCATACAAATTTGAGATTTTGTATTAAAGGTGGCTAAATTCGCACATTGATTCATGGAATGACAGGTTGACAAAGGAAAATGACAAGCTGATAATGCCAAATGACTAGTTCCCAAGATGTTTTTATGCAAGGGAAAATTTCTGTTCCAATTAGTGGAATTCTACTTATGATAATCACGGAATGACAGGTTCACTAAGGAAATTGACAATTTGACTAGAGAAATTTACAAGTTCCGATAAGGTTTTCATGAAACCGAGATTCTCTGTTGAGATAAGTGGATTCCCGCTTATGATAATCACGGAATGACAAGTTTACTAAGGAAATTGACAAGTTGACTAGCGAAACTTACAAGTTCTAATAAGGTTTTCATGAAATCGAAATTGTCTGTTGAGATGAGTGGATTCCCACTTATGATAATCACGGAATGACAAGTTCACTAAGAAAATTGACAAGTTGACTTGAGAAATTTACAAATTCCAATAAGGTTTTCATGAAACCGAGATTGTCTGTTGAGATGAGTGGATTCCCACTTATGATAATCACGGAATGACAAGTTCACTAAGGAAATTGACAAGTTGACTTGAGAAATTTACAAGTTCCAATAAGGTTTTCATGAAACCGAGATTGTCTGTTGAGATGAGTGGATTCCCACTTATGATAATCACGGAATGACAAGTTCATTAAGGAAATTGATAAGTTGACTTGAGAAATTTACAAGTTCCAATAAGGTTTTCATGAAACCGAGATTCTCTATTGAAATTAGTGGATTCCCACTTACGATAATCACGGAATGACAGGTTCACTAAGGAAATTGACAATTTGACTAGAGAAATTTACAAGTTCCGATAAGGTTTTCATGAAACCGAGATTCTCTGTTGAAATTAGTGGATTCCCACTTACGATAATCACAGAATGACAAGTTCACAAACGAAAGTGACAAGTTCACTATCGAAAATTACAAGTTCGAATAATGTTTTCATGAAACGACTGGATTTCCACTACTGGTAAACACAAAGTTACAACTTCAGAAAGAGAAATGACAAGTTTACTATGGAAAACGACAATTTTCCAGAAGGTTTTAATACATTTTCATACTTTTGAAGGCAGTGATTACATTGCACATTTCCAAGAGCAACCACTTCTGATCAACGTGGAATGACAACTTGACATTGTCAAATGACAACTTTACTATGGCACATGACAAGTTCCTATAAGGTTTTGACACATTTCGTTTTCTGACAGCAACCACTTCTAATAAACACGGAATTACACATTGCACGTTTCTCACAGCAACCACTAATGATAAACATGGAATGACAACTTGATATTGCCAAATGACAACTTTACTATGGCACATGACAAGTTCCTAGAAGGTTTTGACACATTTTATTTTCTGACAGCAACCACTTCTGATAAACACGAAATTACACATTGCACATTTCTGACAGCAATCACTATTGATAAACACGGAATGACAACTTGACATTGCCAAATGACAACTTTACTATGGCACATGACAAGTTCCTATAAGGTTTTGACATATTTCATTTTCTGACAGTAACCACTTCGGATGAACATGAAATTACAAGTGCACAAAAGCAAATGACAACTTAATTATGCAAAATAACAAGAAGTAACAAGTTTTGATTTCTTTCACAACAACAAGTTCTTTACAACATTCAATGACAAGTGCACATTAACTTGCATCTTCCACTTAATGTCCCTTTGTCCCAAACATAGAAGTAACAAAAAATATATGTACACATCTACAAACACCCTGCTCCCAAAAAAATTAAGAAGGATGAACCCTATATGTGCCAAAAAAAATTAGTTGTCCCATTTGTAAGTGGAAGTCAACTTGGGTTAGGATTTTTGCATGTCCAGGATGAAGACATCTAGTGCAATGATATATTTTTTTGTTGTGGAATTGTGATTCCTTTCTGTTTCTTCTTGGTCTTCCAGAAGGCCTAGCAGTGATTGGGGGTAAAAGCAAGGGTTGGGCAGTAAGATTCTCAAACCTATAGTTATTCAGGTGAGGCATATCAATTGTCACCACTAGAACCATGCTCCGGGCATAGATTTTTTCTTGGGATGAACGTTTGTAACACTCTTCAACATAATCATAAATGTTTCTCCCTATGGTCTTAATGGCTGCACAAGCATGTGAGCATGGAATCCCTAACATTTGCCAAGTTCCACAACTATATTGGTGTAGGCCAAGGTCCACTCTTTGGTCTCCACGTGATGTGTGCACACATATTCTTCCCCCTCCATAATTCTCACAGTGCATGTACCTACTGAAATGCACATGTTCCAATACTTTTGCCTCTATTTTCGGCCCAACACAATTACTCTACTTAGTCATTGCTGCATATGATGCATGCATCTTTCTTGTTACTTTCTCCCGGTGCTCATAGATTATTTAGGCCGCGTTATGCTTCCTCTCCCTTACCATCCAAGCATTACAAGATTCAGCTAAATTAGTTGTTATGTTGTCCCACCTTCTATATGGGAACTTGCTCAATGTCCACCTATCCACATCACCTTGATTCATAACCCACTCATATAACTCATGAGACATGGTTCTGAGATCATCCAGTGCATGATCAAACTCATCCGCAAGTCTTGCATAAGCCACTTTATCTAGTACCTTCAATGCATCTTCCTTTGAATTTTCACTTATCCTTCTCCGACCTTTGTTTAATTTCATATATTCAGAGCTAAAGTTCTCCTTCACATGCCTATAACAGTATGCATACCTTTCACCCCCAAATATTGCTTGCACAACACCAATTATGGAATTATGTCTATCTGACACAATCAGTTGCATTGAACCAACTATTTGTTTAATCTTGTGGAAAAACCACGTCCAGTTATCAAGATTCTCTCCCTTCACCACTGCTATTGCAAACGGCAACATCTCATTATCCGCATCATATGCCGAAGCTAACAGTAACGTCCCCTTATATGGACCACTTAAATGAGTACCATCAACATATAATATAGGCCTTGCACTGTTTAAAAAACCCTCAACACATGCACCGTATGCAATGAACACACACTCAAATCTATTACCAATGGAGGCCCATTCAACAACCGTTTTGTCATCAGTTTCCTTCAACCTTTCACATAACCATGGTATTAACATATAGGATTGTTCCGGTTTCCCATGTATTTCTTCCATTGCCTTTTCCTTTGCTCTATTGCCTGATAATATGTAAGCCTCACACCATACTCCCTCTCCAACATCTTCCTTATCTCAGTGGGCTGTTTTTCAGCATGGTCCCTTATCTCTTCAACTATTACTGATGATGTCAACGCAGCACTCCCACCATAAGTCACAATCAAATTGTCTTGGGTTGAATGAATGTGCTAATTGCAAAATGTAATCACATGTAATAGATGACTATTCTTTCCAACAGCATTTGCACATATCTTCTAAGGACACTCTTCTACTTTACACCTCACATTCATCTTCTCCTTACTATTCCTGACATATCTCGCTGCAAACTATTTTAGTAACTAAAATAACAAGTCTACATCTACAAACTATTCGTTGCTAAAATAACAAAAATAACAAGTATATGGTAATTACAACTTGAGTTACTCACATAACAAGTTTCCATATAGAAACTACTGGTTAGTAAAATAACATCTGTAGATCTAAATAATAAGTCCGTATATGATAATTACAACTTCAATACGTTGAATTACAAGTCTACATATGAAAACCTCTACTTATGTCTAATAACAAGTCTGCATTTCTAAAACACAAGTTTACAAATGGAAATGACATGTCCACTATGTTCAATGACATGCTTGCATTTACTAGTTACAATTTAGGACTGCAGCACCATTAGCTTGGTTACAATATTTCTATACGAATTACCAACAATATATTAGTAAATAACAAGATTCAATTAGAAAACATAACCACTTACACGTCTGGATCATTCCTTGCTCTAGGTTCCCTATCATTCCCTTTCCCTCCTACATACACATGACCACTGCTGTCATTATATCTAAACAAGTTGCAGATATCACCATCATCACAAAGATCAATCAATGTACTCTCATCAAATTTAACTTTATACTTAATCTCATATCCACCACCATCATTACCTATCCACTGTGAAATTATTCCACACAACTCGTCTACTATTATCCATTCTTTTATACTAGTTACCCTTACACTCCCTCCAATATATTTAACTATCCCTCCACCATTTGCTTCAAAATGTCCACCAATGTGCACGTAACAGAACAACTTCTTCCCACAGCTTCTTCGGTTATTGAAATCCATTTTTCATACTAATCTGCAGCAAAAGTTTACGTTTAGTCAGTACGTTAGCTTCACTAATAAATATTTACACATTTATTCTATCAACTCATCATTTACATGCCAAATTAAAACACCCGCGACCTCCTGTCTTCCAACATCACTTTAAGGCTTCAACTTCACTTTAGGGCTTGACGACTTTAACACCGAAAATCATGCATCGTCATTCCCTCCTTCCACGGCAACACCTCAACCTTCACGATCAAACTAACGGCCATTATCCCACCTACACTCTGCCAAACTACTACACTCCTACCCCTTCCCCATCGCAACCAGTACCATGCACTACAAATGAGAGATGACCATTCACACTACAAAAACAAAAATATCCCACCTCCAACTAACCACAACCTTCTACATTGTGATATCTTTCATCTTCAACTACGCCTCTCATTCCCTCCCTACCTCCAGCCTACTCACCCACACAGCAGAGATGAAGATGAAGAATATCAAAATGTGTAACTCTTACAGGGAACAATACAAGAAGGGTTTAGTCAGTAAGTTACTCGCATCATTGTCAATGTTGGAAGATCCCAATATCACACAAACTCGTTCAGCTCATCCTACTCTAGCAGCTCTCCCGCCACCCATTAAAATCCTGGTCTTCGCCTTCATTAACAGTAACGATGAGTGAGGGGTATTTCAGCCATTTAACACACATTTCATAATTGCAAATTGGGACCGGGTCCTCTGCAGCAATTTCTTTATTTGCAATTTTCCCAAAAAAAAATTTCAAAAAGAAAAATTTAGATAGTTTTGTTTTATGTGTTGTCGTATTTGTGTTTTTTTTCCCCACCTAGTGTGTGCTTGTCTTGATCTCTACAAAAAAAAAAAAACACAAGGTGTTTGGGTTGGATTGAGTAGGCTTAAGTTTTTAACTTAGTCATTAAATTAAATTTAAAGGTTAAAAATAAATTAAAAATATCAACAATGAGAGTTTGTGACCAAAATACAGAGTAGGTGACTACCCAAAAAAAAAATACAGAGTAGGTGATGTTATAAAAAAAAAAAAACCTTCTAATTTAATTGTAAAATAATTACATAATTTTTTAATATAAAAATACCTCTAAAACCGGCTTTTATTTTTTAAAAAATACCAAGAAAAAGGCCTGATGTACTTAAATAAACACTAAAAATATATTTTAACAGAGTATGATTTCAGAATTCAGATCAAAACATGGACAAACGCACATATTTCCTTTCCAGTTCAAGGTTTCAAAAAAAAAAAAAAAGTCTCTAGTTCACGCTGTAACTTCTATATGTTCCCTCGGTGATTTGATTTACAATTTTAATTTAATTCTCAATATTAAATGAGGTACCCCTTACAGAGGAACTTGATTTAAAATTAGATAAAATCACAAAGACCTAATGAAAAATTACAAAGGTTTCATTAAAATTAGTTAAAGCTATAAGGACATGATAAAATGAACATAGTTACGGGGACCTAATTATATTTCCTATAAATTTTAAATTTTGGTACATAATTAAATGTTGTTAAGTGACTAGATGCAAAATGAAAATACAAAATTTTATATATTTAGATTTTGAACACTAGAATTCAATCAAACTCCTACAACTGGAAATGACAAGTGATCTCTAGAATTTGACATTCATGATAAAATTATTTGATACTGGCCTATTAAGTTTTAACGTTGAACATTAAAAATAATGTGTCTTACTTCCATGTATAATCTAGATGAGCAAAACTAACATTCTAAAATTCAATGACGTGAAGCAATTGACCCTAAAAAATTTAATAGTGAGTTAATACAACATGATTAATCTTTGGAGTTAATAAGGTCAATGTTACATATATTATTGTCTGTTAATTTAAGGGTGATAACGATTTTGACATCTTTTTGGGTAAAAAGATGCTTTAATAAATAATTCAGGATGAACAGTATTGCTTGCAAAATAATTTAGTGGCAAAAAAAGCCTATTTGTCCTGCCAGAAAGCGGTGGTCATAAAGCATTCTGGCAAAGTGAGAAACCATATTGAAGTGATCGTCCATAGCCATAATATGGTCATAATGGTGCGCATTCCATTGTTGATATTTGACAGTTTTTCTGTTCTGAGTTGCTGATCATCCTTGAATCTGCAATACTCCTCCAGTCCTTAATATAAGACCTATTTAACTGATTTGATTAGATTACGGAAGTTGTGTAAGTTAGTTAATTATAATAAATATAACATGTTTCCGAAAACACCATAATCATCTTCCTTAATATCTTTTTTCCCTTTTCTACTTGATTATGGTTGAGGGAGTATCCATAAGTGTAATTTAGAAAGAATTGATAAATATGAGAAATAGTCTTATATTTAGGATCAAAATCAACTCAATAATTAGATCATATATTAAGGATTAGAGGAGTAATAAGAATCATCATCATCATTACCTTTTCTTGTTATTTCTTTCACAAATCTGAGTCCCTCCATATTTTGATTCTCTTATCTCTAGCAACCTCTCTGATGAGGCACTTTTTATCTTGTTATGTAATTGCTTTGTTGGCATATTCTTTAAAGCTTTAAAAATTAGTACTTTGACTACAATGCAGAGTTGACGTATGTATTGTTGGTTGATACTACCTTTAATACTTAATATAAAAGCTACGGAACAAACTTGAAGATACTAAAAAAAATTAATTAAGCTACTTAGTTATTACAAATATAAGTTGACCTTCCTAAATTATCATCTTAAATCATGTGAATTGGAACTACATTTTTGTAGGAATCTCTTATAATTAATAAGGGTATTTTGAAAAAAAAATGAGAGACAAGATTGGAGTGTTATATTTAAAATAAAATTCAATCCCCCAATTAGTTCTTATACTAAAGACCAAAGGTGATATATAAATATTGCTCTAGCGAAAAGAAAAGAAAAGATATACATATGTATTGCAAGTTTTGGACTCATTGCTTCATATTTTAATTAAGGACACAAAAATGATTATATTTAAAGGAGTTTCTTGTACAATGATTGTTTTGATGACAAATTCTCTTTACAAACAGTATTTTGAAACTTTAATATCATTGATCTGAATTGAATATATATCTTATTGGGGGACAAAGGTTTGAATATAATATTGCAAAGTTATTGTGATTTGTTGCCTCCTAATTTTGTTTGTTTGCTACCTTCTTTCCTTTATGCCTATCACATACTATTTACCACCAACAATATAAGCTTTCTCATTAGTTAAATTATTAAATATGTTTGAAATTAATGAAAGTTACCTATTTACTCTTATTAAAAAAATGTGATTAGAAAATTCCCTTTTTTTCCTTCCTATATTTAAAACCATCATCGATCTCCTCCTTGTAATAAGGAATAAAAATGAAAAACTATCATTAATTATTCCGTCAACCTCATATTAAAGGAGATTAGTTCATGAATTAATATAATTATTGGTTCTTACCATTTGGTTGAATTTTGATTTTATTTCTTTTAGTTTTAAATCATAATTATTGTCCTATTGTTTCTTAAGACTTGATCGATATTTAACAATGTTAACTTTTAGTTAATGCTGTTAACACCATTAAATATATAAACTAAAATCAAAACTTATTTAGGACCGGAAGAATACTCTACGAGTTTTGGTTTTGGTTCAAACACTTCATAAAATTAACTCAAACTAAGTATTTAAGAAACCATGAAACTATAGATATCAAATGTCATGAGTTGAAATTACAGAAAAGCAAGTCCTTGTAGCCTTCTTCAAAATAACATTTGGGAGCGGATTGTTGCTTTGGAAAATGTACTTTTGCAAACTTCTAAAATAACGCCAAGCAACTTTCCTTTCAGTAAAAAGTCTGTTTAAGGTGTTAATAATGTTAGGCCCAGCCCAATCATCTAGACGATAATCCATATGGAAGACATATATGAGTTTAAGTAACAACAGAATACAAGCATGTCACTAACAGGAATTAGATCTAACAGAAGAGGTTAATTCCTCATAATGTGACAAATCAAAATTCAAATCCTTGTTAGAAGAAGTGTTCATATTTAATCTCCAACAGCATTTTTGAATTGGATTGCCCTAATAGAATAAATACATATGCTTTAACAAAAAAAAAAAGAACACAAATATGTTCAGCTGCAGACGAAACTTGCACAGTAGAGTCCCTGTGTGAATAAGAAGAGTCGGACGTATTTTCACATGAGTTGAGATCAAACTCTTCTTACATACTTATCTTATATATGGTAAAAGTATTTTTAAAATTATCGTTTAGTTTTTACTCAAATATACCCCAAATATAAGAGTTAATTGAGAGTTAGATTTAATTTTAAATATAAGACTTTAATTATCTTAATATACCCCTATTGATTATAGCAGAATCCTACCTAAAGGTAATTCTATTCTAATATACATTAATAAAAATTATTTAAAAAAGTCAACACAGATTTATTACTAATAACTAAATTAATTAATTTTTTTAATATTTTAAAATTACATATAAATCTCTCTCTCTCAAAATTCAGGGTAGTGGATAGCGTGGCCATCGGCTGGCTCTGCAACGGCTCCCGTCTTCGCTCTCGTAAACCATGGGTGCCCTGGACTACGCACAGGCAAGTTCACATCTGGTGGCAGAGCTAGGACGGACGTTGGAGCGCTCAACTGCAATACAGGTATATTATTATTATTATTGTTGTTGTTTTAAATTACCCTAACGGACGGAAATTTTTTAAAATTACTGTTTTACCCTAACTTGGGCATAATAATAGGATGTCTTAATTGTATTATTAATACCATATCTTGTAATAACAACTAATTTGACATTTAATTCAATCTTAAATATAAAAATTTATTTTATTTTATCTTTTATATTTATTTATTTTTTTCAAATAGTTCTTATACTAGTTTTACATATTAAATGTTTTATCAAATAATAGTTTCAGCTAATACATATAATTAATAAGGATATTTTAGACAGTATTTTAAAAGTGGGTTGTTTAACTTGAAAAGGCAACAGGATCATATTATGTTCTTAAAAGAATTTTAAGAAACAATTAAATATCTCAATTTTACAGGAACTTAACAAGCTCACGTAATTCACAAAATTATTAAAATAATATACTAAATATAGATAACTTTATATTAATCGTTTTACGTAAAAATAAAATATCAAAATATGTAAATAAATTTTAAATAACACTGAAATTAAAATATATAAAATAAGAAATGAGAAAAAAAAAAATTTATAGATAAAGATCTGATATTAAAGGAAAGGTAAAAAAAAAAAAAAAGACCGCTAGGTAAAAAGGAACTAGTTTTGGTGTTTATAACAATGCTTAGTACCATGATACTTATTGTTACGGTAAATCTATACTATTAAGATATAGTTTTAATTGTCTAGATTTTAAATTTTTAACTGATAATTTTTAAATAGAAAATTATTTTTTTCAAAAATTTATAGCTAAAAATTATATTTACTTTGGATTATCCATCCATTAAAAAAATTTAAAATAAAAATATTAAATATTAAATCTCAGCCATCTATATTATACGAAAGAATCAACAATAGAGTTTTAACTTTTGAAACAACAATACAACTTAATCTATACTAGTACTTTCAAAAAAAATTATAATTAGCAGTGATCCAAAAAGTAACAGAAGCACAAGAAACAACAAGTGACATGAATCAGCAAGTAAAATATCCGATAAAGGAGATGGTGCTTCATCATGTCTCAAATAAGATTAATGATATTAATCTCTCTCATAAATTTCTCGGAATTTTCTAAAACTTTGTGCATATTTTTTAAAATTACCCTTAAAGACCGGCATTTTTCAAAATTTTGTCTACAATACAATGTTATTTTTATTATTCTATTATTCTTAGCTATTATCCAACCATTATTTGAGCAGGTAAGATATTACACAATTACACATTCATCTTATATATAAGTCATTTTTAATATGTTTTACAAGAAGTAAGAACAGTTTTAAAATTTATTAACTTTGTCTAAAAGTTTAATATATTTTTAACTTTATTCTTATTAAATGTGAATGAACCTTTCTGGATTAATCCATAAGCTTAACCGTTTTAGAGTAACTTCAAGGAACAACTTTTTATAATCAAACCATACTAATAATATATTCAAATCTATTATGGTCCTATAAACTAACTTACTATGTAATATTGTTATCCCTATTTTGTAACGAATTCACAATAAACAAATGACATGTAATTCTGGGCCTTTGGCTAGCCACTAGCATGCATACCATAGAAGAATAATTGAAATGACACAAAAGCATGATAATGCATGAATAAGTTAAATACAGATTGTCCTAAGGTGACAATATGCAGTAAAGAACATAATTTATAGATCTAGAAAGCACTACAAGTTGCCAGTGTAGCTATAATTCTCTTGAGCTTTCCTTGATGTCCCTTCTCTAAAATTTTTACTTGAAAAAAATATTAAACAATAGGAATGAGACAACGTCTCAGTAACTAAACCATTTCCTATCACACACACTAGCATAGGGCTAGTGAGGTATCAGGTGGAATACACAAATTTAGTAAAAGTTAATAGACATTTATTTAATAGTTAAACTCATAATGACCAGATAAGTCAAATATTTCAACCAGCCTTATGCAATTGATCATGTCGTCTGCAGTCACTAAACCTAAACCCTCTCATATATTTTTTTATTTTCACTGACTGAACCCATGGGCTAAGTTCTTTTCATTTAATTGGCTAATCTCACAAGCTCACCACATGAGCGACGTGGACCCTCCTCAAAGAACTAGGGGATGTCATAGTCCCTCAAAAAATAGGTGAGATAATAATAGTGGCCAATCATAGAGTTTCGTATGGAGGCCAATGTCACGTGGCAAGTATATGGATTTCAGTAACCCTAATCATCTCCTCCCACAACCCAACTAGATACACAAAGTTCACAATAACACATTTATATGTATAATCAAATGAATTCCAGAATAATACCTTATAGTCATAATCATTAATTTCTAGTAACATAAACAGTTTCAACCCTTTCAAAATAGCATCCCACAAGACAGTTATACCAAAATATAATATACTAGTACAAAAATTAGTTATAAATTACTCACCAACCTCATATTAGAGTATGCAATAGATAAAATTTAGTTACTAGTTTCTTAGCTAATAGTTTAATACAATCAAGGCCTAAACTTGAAAATGCCACAATAGGATTTATTTATTATAAACAAAATTAAAATGTTATTTTTATAGTATTAGAGTTAGGGTGTTACGGGACGGATCGGGATCGGGATCGGGACAGGCCCGTCCTGGTCCTATCCCGATGAACAGTAACGGGACAGAGAAAATCTATCCCGTGTCCTGGCCCGTCCGAGGTTGTCCCGGTCCTGGTCAGGACGAGGACTGGGACCTCCAGAATTTTTATAATTTTTTTTAATAAAATCTGATTTTTTAATTATATTTTTTTGGGCTTAAGCCTTATAAAAACATCTTTTTATTTTCTTTTGTATTTGTTTGGACACTCTTAAACAAAAGCCCACATATTACATATATATAGTCATTAAAAACTCTAAACAAAACTTAAAAATTCTAACCATTAATAATCTCAAATCCTTAACAAATATAAAACTCTAAATAAATATATCCATAGTTCATTATAGTTTCAAATTAAAAAAAAAATATGAAAAAAAATAATATTATAATAAATAGGATAAAAAATTAAAAAAATTAAAAAAAAAAAGGAATGGGAACGGGACTGGGACGGGATGACCCCGTCTCGTGTCCTGTCCCGTCCCCAGTAAGAAGACCGGAACGGGCCGACTAGGACGGTTTGGCCTTGAAAACCTAATTAGAGTAAGTTACTCAAAAGGTTTTAGCCTCTAACTGCCCTTCTAAGAGCTTCAACTGTTATTAGAATTTCTAGCTCTAGAGTAAGAATATATTGTGTGTGTGATGATTTAGATTCAATTCCTAGGTTCCCTTAAATTATTCTTTAATTATTACGTTATATCGTTAGAATCATTAAATTCATGACCTACACAAAAAATCCCCAATTTATAGTTTATATTTTATCTTCAAAGAACTTAGACAAATAGATTTAATATGAGTTATGTTATTTTCACTACAGAAGTTAAATTATTAATTTGAATGTTAAATTTAATTTCTTATCTATCACGAGTCTATTCTTCAAATTGTTAGTGAATGAATTTAAAAACAACATTTTATTATTTAGGATTTTATCTACAAAATCTGAAAAAATGAGTTCAAAGTATACCTAATAACTCGTATATCAGATATTAGATCAACGATCTAACTATTGAAATTGATGAGTTGGATGTGACAAACAGGTTGACAAAATTTCAGCTCGATCCAACGGTTTACAAACTCAAAACTAAGACTTTTTTGAGATTGTCTCAGATGTGTTTGAAAATTGTTTGGCTTATTCTTAATCCTACGTACCACCTCCTATATATAGGCTCATAGAGCTCCCTCACTTTAGTATTTAGTTGATTTGGGACTTCTATATCATGTTATAGTATTTGTTTCTGTAATATTACACACACATTCACACACGCCTAGTCATGATTAATTAAATTTTCTTATATTTTAACCGGTATTACCTTTCTTCTAAAAGATATTTATTTATAAGTTTAATTGAATTCTTGGCATAAAAATTTAGTATGTTACAAAATATCCGTATTTTAGAATTTAAATAACATATACTAATATATAGTGTCGGTAAAAATGAAGCTAATTAATGATAATAAAAATTAATAGCGCATGCTTTATAATTAGGCCAAAACAAGTGGTAGGCTTTAATTTGCAGCTTCCGCCAAGGTGTCTTTCTTCCACAACTGTTTGTTTTCATTTGAAGAGTCGATGAGTTTTGGGCTTTTTTTCCCTTTCTCGAAATGGCAGTTGCCATTGTTGAATGAGTAGACTTCTGTGTTTTCTTTTTTTCCGGTCAACATTTCTTTTTTGTCCAATGAGTAGACTTTTGCGGTTGAAAATCAACACGCTATTATCCAATTGGAGAATACCCATTCATGTGACCGTAGCCAATTATACTATGACACCATGGAGCCTCAAAAGAAGTTATATCTTCAAACCTTGTATTTGTTTCTGGATTACAAGGATGCCTTCGTCGCTGTAACTGCTGTGGGCAGCTTTAAGGAGAACGTTCTCTTCCGTATGACTAACTCACCGACAAAGGCCATGCTTTTTCTCTTACTGTTCAGAATCCTGCTTTTCACTATCTGCGTCATTTCCTACACTCCTGATGATAATTTTGCAGTCAATTGCGGTAGCTCCGGCAATGCTACTTTTTTAGTTGGCCGGAGCTGGACCGGAGATATAGACTCAGAAAAATTCTCTCCGATCAAATTCCCCGATAGCAACGACTCATCGGTAAGTGCCAAGGCACCTTTCAAAATAACCCCTTACAATACCGCACGTCTCTCTCGCTCTGAAATCTCCTACTTGTTTCCATTGAAGACCCACGGCCGAAAGTTTATTCGCCTTTACTTCTACCCATTTTCCTACGACCCCAACTTCCTTCGCTCCGACTCGTTCTTCTCCGTTAGAGTTGGATCTCACACTATTTTGAAAGACTTCAATTCTTCAGTCGCCGCCGATGACGCTGGCAAAGACACCATTTTACGAGAGTACTGCGTCAACATTTATGACCCCAGTGAGGGGCTTATGATAACCTTCACGCCTAGCCCATCTCATCAAAATGCCTATGCTTTCGTCAATGGCATTGAGGTTGTCTCTATGCCCGCCTTTCTTTATTACACAAACCCAGGCAACCTGCGAGGAATGATGCTAAATGGTGGAACCCAACAGTATGAGATCGAAAATAATAAAGCTCTCGAGACTCTGTACAGAATCAATGTTGGTGGGAGTCAGATCCCGCCCGAAAGAGATTCAGGCATGTATCGTTATTGGGACCAGGATAATGAATACTTGGAGAGGGAGCGACCGTACAGTGTTTCAGCAGGTTTTGGTGTGCAGCTAGTATATAGATATGATCAGGATTATTTTGCACCTGATGAAGTATACATGACTGCCAGAAATTATGGGAGGAACGAAACGTCCATATTTAATGTGACTTGGGAATTTGAAGTTGACTCAGATTTTTTTATTATGGTGAGATTGCATTTTTGCGAGTTTGATGAAGCCATTGAAAAAGCCGGAGACAGAGTTTTTCAAATCTTCATAAATGATGCTTTGGTGGAGCCTATCGCCGATGTGATGATGTGGACTCAGAAATTATTAGTTCCTATCCATAAAGACTACGCGGTGTGGATGCCGGGTGACGGAAGGTTAAAGAAGCTGAATCTTTCAATTAAGTTGCAGCCACACCCAACTACAAGAAGCACTTACAGAGATGTTTTATTGAATGGTATTGAAATTCTTAAAGTAAGTGACTTCAGAAACAGCCTCGCGGGTTCCAATCCCTATCAAGCTCTTTCTCCCCCATTGCTTCCGAAGGCTCCTCACAAGAACCCGCCAAAAATGAGACTCACTTCCATAGTTGTGGGGTCAACTTCTGGCTTCATTCTGCTATCTCTCATCGTTTTGCTGGCTTATTGTCAATTGGCCAGAGCTGCAACCAATCAAGAAAATTCACAGTGGGGACCAAAATCATTGGCGACGTCAAAAGCGAACACCTCCTCATTGTTACCATCCGATTTATGTCGTTACTTCTCAATAAGCGAGGTAAGAGCAGCCACTAATAATTTTCATGATAGTTTAATTATTGGTGTCGGAGGGTTTGGTAATGTCTATAAAGGCCACATTGAGAACGGTTCAATTCCTGTGGCAATCAAACGGCTCAAACAAGGTTCACAACAAGGGCTTAAAGAGTTTGAAACTGAGATTGAAATGCTTTCTCAACTTCGACACCATCATTTGGTATCTCTCATTGGTTATTGCAACGATGACAATGAGATGATCCTTGTCTATGAGTTCATGGCTCGTGGGACCTTTCGTGAGCATCTTTACGATTCTGAAAACCAACCACTTTCTTGGAATCAAAGGCTGCAGATTTGCCTAGGTGCTGCGCGAGGACTACATTATCTACATACAGGTGCAAAGCAAGCAATCATTCATCGCGACGTCAAGTCAACAAACATCTTAATAGATGAGAATTGGATGGCCAAGATTTCGGATTTTGGACTCTCTAAAATGGGACCTGGGGGTATCTCTAGATCTAACATTAACATAAGCACATTAGTGAAAGGAAGCATTGGTTATATGGATCCAGAATACTACACATTGCAAATCTTGACGGATAAGTCAGACGTGTTTTCATTTGGAGTTGTGTTGTTAGAGGGATTATGTGGGAGGCCTCCTATTCTCCGTGCGGTGGACGGGGAGCGACAAAACCTTGTAGACTGGTTTCAAAGACATGTTCATGAGAATGCCATCTATGAGACGGTGGATCCATTCATCAGAGAAAGTATAATGCCGGAGTGCTTAAAGGCATATACTGAGATTGCATTGAAATGCGTAGCTAAAAATGGGAATGAACGGCCATCGATGGGTGATGTGATGTTATGCCTAGAGTATTTAACGGAGACAGTGAACAAAGCGGAGAAGACAAAGCTTGGTGGGACTCTAAATGAGGACATTATTGTTGAAGAAGGATCACTATTCGATGGGTGATGGATGTGCCAGTTTTGACTTTTTCTGATAGTACTAGTTGAATCTTTTAAATCAACACACGTAGGTATGAAACTTGTAAATAAGTACGTACAATTTTGCGTTTACTATTAGGGGTGAAAATAGGCCAGGCAGCTTATCAAGAGCCTATGGTCTGGCTTGGCCTATTTAGATATCAGAACAGACTCAAGCCTGTAAAAAGGCCTGTTTACTTTATCAGGCCAGGCTCAGGCTTGATAATAAGCCTGTTAGGCCTGTCAGATGGTCTGGGCCTGTTAACTTTTTTTATTTCTTTTTGAGATTGAAATTCTAAATAGATAGGTATTGAAATTTAACTAATTGTCCACTACCTTACCCCGGTCGGGAAGGTGGCTCCTTCTTATGTACCTATAGTTGTTATTTTAATCGAAATTAAAAATTATCAGTGTTCAGGGAGCATGAATACGTAGGGGCATATATATGATTGATCAAAGTGCTATTAATTATGCATATATATATTGATATATAGTAATTGTACTTATTAATTGCCTGAGGACCAAAAGGGTCTCTAACTACCCAAGCTTTTGCCTTCTGCACCAGTTTTTTTATTTGTTTTTCATATCAGCTTTTTAATTTGTTTTTTATTTCTCAAGCCGCCTTGCCCTTTCTCAAGCAATAAGTATGGTTTGAAGAGGAAACCAAATGTACAAATTTTGAATTCTAAAAATAATACCATTTCTTATATTTATTAGTTATTAAATTTTGTTATGATCTAATTAATACATGTTTGTATTTATTAGTTATTAGCAAAAATAAATTGTGTTAATTTGATAATTTCATATTTCTGTTTGTATTTCAAATAAATTGGGTTGAATTATTATAATTTTGAATTGATTTATATGTGTTTAAAATTTGTTAAAAAAACAGGTCCCTTAACAGGCCACAGGTCAGGCAGGTCAGATTACAGGCTAGGCTCAGGCCTAATAAAAGGCCTTTTATAGGCCAACAGGCCTCACTACAGGCTGGGCCTGTTAAGATTGAGGTCTAGCCTGTTTCCACCCCTATTTACCATTTCGTCATTCATCAATTTTCAAGTTATTAATTGCCTGCACCATTATTATACAAGAAAACATCGCCTTCTTTACGGAGTCCAATTTCTCTCTCTCCCACTTTGCGTAAGAACAGGACTGCTTTTTCATTAAAAAAATAAAAAGAAAAAAAATAGAGACACACACACCCACTTTTGTGGTCAATTCGGGTCGCATCATTCACTAAAATTCCAACTTGCATCTTCCATGAAGTTGTTGAGCACAAAAGCAGATGACTTCCACGTATGACGCTTTATGCGTCCAAAAGAATTGGTTTTAGTGGACAATTCAAAGCACCACATGTTTCATGGAACTGGGTGCTAGCAGCCACATCATATTTTAGCGTTACTTATTAGAATTGTTTAGCCATTTTAAATCCATAGGAGTTTGGTTAAATACTTTCTCCACAATACCGCAGAGGGAGATTAGTTTATGAATTAATATTATTATTAGTGCTGATTGAATACTGATTTTGAATTCTATAGGCTCATAAGGATTTGGCCCGTGTTTAACCGCGTTAACTTTTATTTAATGTCATTAAGACTGTTAAATATAGGGATTAAAATTAAAATTCATTGAAAGTATAGAAACCAGAAGTGTTTTGATTTTGATCCTTGTGTTTTTAAAAAGTTTTATACTTAACGACATCAACTTAAACGAAGTCCTTATAAAATTCTAAGAACCAAAAGTTATGATTCAAAATTATAGAGATCAAAATCAAAATGAATTCCTCCTCTATGAATTTTTTTCGTCTAGCAGTGTTTCAAATTTGCTGAATGGACGACGGAAAAGCAAGTAGTCCTTGTAGCGTTCCCCCATAGACTAACATTTGGGAGAGGATTATTAGTTTGAAGAATGGGCTTTTGCAAACTTATAAAAAATATGGCCGAACAACTTTCCATCTAGTATGAATCAAAGTTTGAATCTGCACTGCAAAATAGAGGTGTTCAATTTGTCCCGTCCCGGTCGTCTCGTCCCGGTTCCGGTGAGGTCGGGACGGGACGGGACAAAAAAAATTTCGGGATGGGACAAGTACGAGACGGGACGGGACAGTGACCGGGACGGGACGGGACGCGGGACGGGGTTGTCCCGTCCCTTCCCGTCCCGGGATATATTTTTTTAAAAAAAATTATTTATTAATAATTATTATTAGATTATTCAATTTACCTATTAATAATAATTATTATTTTTATAGTGATTTTTAACTCTTAAGTTGTAATATTATCTGAACAATATCTCCTTCCTCAATAAAATAATTCATAAAGCCATTATATAGTGTTTCTTTTATTGTTTTTTTTTTACAGTATTGTTTTTACACCTTTTTTATACTATATAATTGAGCTTTCTACATAATATTTTTTATAATGTTTTTATCTTTAAAAGCCTAACAAAAAATAAGCATTATAACATAAAAAATTTCATATAAAAAATTATAGTATTTTTAAAAAAAAAAAAAGGGGAGGGGAACGGGACGTCCCGTCCCATCCCGTCCCGATTCCGTCCCGGTCCCGTCAACCGGGACGGGACGGGACACGGGACTAAAACCCTGTCCCGTCCCTGTTCACCGGGACGGGCCTGTCCCGGTCCCGTGAACACCCCTACTGCAAAATGTGTCTATATTTAGTACTCAATAATATCTCAAATGAAATTATCACCAATAAAAAAAAACCTATACATCGCCATAATAAAAAACCTTCCGTTTAGTAAAAGTCCTTTGGGGCGTTAATAATTTTAGGCCTAGCCCAATTATCTCTAAAAGTTGGTCCAGATAAAGGACATATAGGGGTTTCAAACTTCCAATGCCAATAGAATAAAGAACAAAAAAAAAAAAAAAAAGCCGAAAGAATGCAAATATGTTTCAGATTCATATCATAATAGCTTTATTCACAATCACTATACCCTCTTCTATTACCATAATGGCTGGGGATGGCATCCTACTGCGTAATAAAGGTTTTCACCCAAATCAAACCAATCTCACTTTTGGATCATTGTTTATCAGAACACAACTGTTGCAAATCTTACTGGAACTGCGTATATGGAGTTTGGTGCTGCATAAGTCTGGCACATAAATTGTTTTTCATTTGTTTTTTTTTTAATTTTTTAACCTAAAACATCTAAGCAATAACAAAATGGAATAGAGTGGTACAAGAAATGAGATTCAAAATAAGACGAAGAAGAGTTTAAGAAAGATGAAAACTAAATATTTAATTTATAGAGCCTACTGACTTGGTCTATGTCCAGTCTTCAACAATCCACTTGGGATTTTTGCTAACTCTTGCAAGTTCTTAAAACTGGGTACAACCAACTTATTTAATCTCGATTTTACTTTTCAACCCTTTACCGTTAGCAAACCCAACTAACCAATTCAGGGACCTTGAGTATTCCTCCCAAGAAGAAAATAATTAAATGTTCATGAACTCATTCAATGAGTAGATACAGACTTTGAAACTTAAATCGAGGTATATATTAGTTAAGCATTCAGTTTTTCTCCTTCACTAAGTCTCTGTCACATTCTATTTCTCTCTCTTTCTGATGTTATGTGATCTGAAACACAATTAGAGTCCGCCTGTGGTTTCAATTATATATTGTGTGAAGTAGAAAATTCAGGACGATGAGAGGAATAAGGAAGCAGTTAGTAAATTATTTATGCGAAAATGGTACACAATTAGAGTTGCTCGCTTGTGAATCTGCAGTAATTAAAGATCATGATCGTCAAGAGGTTATAACAACTATTTTCTGCATCTTCCTCAGTTCTCCGGCAAGCTGAGCCTATATCTATCCTTTCCCATGTTACTTTCTTCATAAAATATTGCCCCGTTGGTAGGCTATATAAGGTTTGCTAGCGAGCGAGTAGCCAGGTAATATAATATATACAGTTAAAAAGTGAGGGGTCCGCATTTGGTGCTCATCAAGTGATGAGCACCCTCATCAAGTGACGAGCAATCTGGACGGTCCGAATTAGATATTTTTAAATAATTATTTTAAAATAGAAAAAATTATTTTTTTAAAGCATGATAGTTAAGATATTATGTTTATTTTTTTATCTTGTACCTATTAAAATAATTATTTTAAAAAAATAAAAACAAAAATAAAATTAAATCTGGACTGTTCACATCGGATCTGGACGGTCCATATTCGATGAGCACTGGGTACTCATCAGTTTTGATGAGCACCCAATGCAAAACCTAAAAAGTGACTCCAATTTTTATCATTGATTTTAATTTTACATGGAATAATTACATTTTGAGAAGCTAGGGGTGGAGAACCTTTTTAGAAGCCAAATTCTCCCTTTTAGAAAATTCCAAAAAAAATCCTGAAATTATCATTTCTCAGTTGAAAATGACAAAAAATGAAATTGTGATTGATATGGTATTTTGTAAATATAGTTAGATAACTAAAATGTCTTTGTATCAAATTTGAAAAAAAAAAAAGTTATCAAACTTGTTATTATATTGCCATTACATTTATTGTCATTTGCTATTCAACACTTGTTATTACCGGTTCACAACTTGTTAATAAACTTTTTGATATAAAAACATTTTAGTCATTTAACTAAATTTACAAAATATTAGATCAAACACAATTTCCTCCCCTAAAATTTTAAAGTATTAAGTGCTTGATTTAAAATATTACAATTTTAAACTTTTTATTTGTCATTTACCAGTTGCCATTGTTGAGTAATTACTGAGTAAACTACCGTGCATGTAAAGTATTTACAAATTACACATGTTATTATACGATTGGAGAATATGCACACAAGTTTTTGACTTTTCAAAATATGCATGTGACGTAATTGTGGCCATAATTTTTTTAAATAAATAAATAATAATAATAAAACGGTCTGTGTGAACAGGAAAGAAGATAAAGCCAACTTCTCAATCCGCATTGTTTCCCGATCACAAGGATCCTTTCTTCGCTGTTAGTTGCTGTGGGCGGCGTGAACGAAAACATTGTCTCCAGTATGACTAACACAATGGCTATGTTTCTCTACTTACTCTTACAAATCTTTTTCATTATCTGTGTCACCTTCTACACTCCTGATGATCATTTCGCAGTCAACTGCGGCAGCGCTGGCAATTCTCCTTCTATAGATAACCGGGAGTGGACCGGAGACATAGACAACGGACAATTCTCTCCAATCGAAGACTCCGTCGGTTCCTAAGCTCCTGCTGGTAAAGCAATCCCTTACAGCACCGCACGCCTCTCTCGCTCCGAATTCTCCTACTCATTCCCGGTGACCGACGGCCGAATGTTCATTCGCCTCTACTTTTACCCATCTTCCTACGCCGTCAACTTCCTTCGCTCCGACTCTCTCTTCTCCATCAGAGCAGGATCTCACACTCTTTTGAAAGACTTCAACGCTTCATTCGCGGCCGACAATGCCGGGCAAGAACCATCTTGTGTGAATACTGCGTCGATGTTTATGCCGGTGAGACCCTTATCTTAATAATCACGCCCAGTCTATCTCGTCCAAATGCCTGTGCTTTCATCAATGGGATCGAGGTCATTTCTATGCCCACCTTTCTTTATTACACAAACCCACGCGACCTGCAGGGGATGATGCTAGATGGTGGAACCCAACGGTATCCGGTCAAAAGTAATAAAGCTCTCGAGACTGTGTACAAAATCAATGTTGGCGGGAGTCATATCCCTCCCGAAAAAGATACTGGCATAGTGTATCCGCAGGTTTTGGTTTAGAGGTAGATCACACAAACTATCCAAATTATACTGCACCAGATGAAGTATACCTGCCTGCCAG
Source organism: Neltuma alba (assembly GCF_004799145.2). Taxonomy (NCBI): domain Eukaryota; kingdom Viridiplantae; phylum Streptophyta; class Magnoliopsida; order Fabales; family Fabaceae; genus Neltuma; species Neltuma alba. The sequence goes on along the minus strand of NW_021637852.1, from coordinate 144,991 downwards.
AAACAATGGGATGAAAGAAACGCCGAAGTTTAACGTGACCTCGCAGTTTCAAGTGGATTCAGCGTTTCACTATATGATGAGATTGCATTTTTGTGAGTCTGATGAAAATATTCGCTGTTAGAATAGAGAAAGAGAGAAAATATTGATGATGAATATTATTTGTATATTCTGAAATGAGATGAGTACATCTATGTATATAAGAAAAAAGAATAATAAATCCTAATAATAAATCAAGAGATGAATACAAATCTAATAAATCAAATCATATCAACAAAATATCAACAAGATATTAACAGAATATCTAAACATCCCCGCTTAAACTCAAGATGGCTTGAGAGAAAGCAGCTTGAGTTTGTTCGCTGAAAAGTGGAAGCGACCATGATTAAAAGATTTGGCAAACAAATTAGCCAGTTGGTGCTTCGTGCGAATGGGAACAAGTTTGATGGTGCCTCGAATAATATGTTGCCGAGTGAAATGATAGTCAATCTCAATATGTTTTGTGCGTTCATAGAACACATCATCGTGAGCAATCTTAATACCTGCTTGACTATGACAATATATATTAGTAGAGGATGTTTGGGAAGCTCCCAAATCATCAAGCAGCCAACGAAGCCAAAGAACCTCAGCAGTAGTATCTGCTAATGCATGGTACTTTGACTTAGCACTAGATCGAGAGGCTGGAGTTTGTTTCTTACTTCTCCAAGAGATAAGAGAGTCCCTAGGAAATATACAAAACCCAGTAGTAGACCGATGATCGGCATGGTCACCTCCCCAATTAGTGTCAGAGTAGGCTCCTAAAATAAGAGAAGACCTAGTAGAGAAATAAAGGCCATGATACAAGGTTCCCTTAACATATCAAAGAATCCAGAGAACGGCAGCATCATGAGTGGTTCAGGGCTCAGACATGAACTGACTAACAATATGAACTGCATAGGCAATGTTTGGACGAGTCACAGTAAGATATATGAGTCCTCCAACCAATTGCCGGTAACGTGTTGGGTTCTCCAACATAGTCCCATCAGTAGGAACAAAATGGGCATTAGGCTCAATGAGAGTGTTTTCAACAGCTTCATCAGTGAGCAAGGCTCTAGATATCAAATCAGAGGCATACTTGACCTGTGAAAGAGAGATACCACTCTCCCCAAAATGTACCTCAAAACCAAGAAAATAATTTAGTCTTCCAAGATCTTTCATCTCAAATTATCCTCCTAAGTAAGTTTTAAGCTCATGAACTCCTACCAGATCATTACCTGTGATAATCATGTCATCAACATATAAGAGGAGCAAAACAATACCTCAGTTACTATTTTGAACAAATAAGGCAGAGTCATGAGGGCTACAAGTGAAGCCAAGATGGCTTATTGTACTATTGAAATTAGCAAACCAAGCTCGAGGGGCCTGCTTAAGTCCATAAAGGGCTCGATGAAGATGACAAACTTTATCTCGTAGATGAGGATACCCAGGAGGAGGCTTTATATAAACTTCTTCCAACAAATCACCATTTCTTAACATCCATCTAATGGAGAGTCCACTGCTTAATAGCAGCAATAGCCAGAAGGCTACGAACAGAAGTAATCTGAGCAATAGGAGCAAAAGTCTCCTCATAGCCTATACCATACTCCTGAGTGAATCCTTGGGCCACTAAACGCGCCTTTCGCTGCTTGAGAGAGCCATATGAGTGAGTCTTATTCTTGTATACCCATCTGCACTCAACCAGAGTTTTACTAGGAGGAAGATCAACAAGATCTCAAGTATGCATTTTCTTTAATGCCTGCAATTCTTCATTCATAACTTGTTGCCAAAGAGGATCACGAGAGGCTTTTTTATAGGATTGGGGTTCTTGAAATTGGAGGATGGTAGAAAGAAAGTGGTCATCATTAAGGTAGGAAGGGGGTGTCTTACACGTGTGGGTCAGATGATGTCAGACGATACGGCCTCCATAGACATGAGCTGTGCAGGAGGATCAAAGACAACAGGCTTATCTAGAGTGGGTGTTGCACAGGCATGTGAATGAGCTCAGTCGGTGAGTTTGGACCTGAGTTACTAGGAAAAAGATCAACAGAAGTATCTAAATTATTAGGAAAAAGATCAACAAAAGTATCGGTAAAAATAGAAGGTGAAGGAGGGGAAAGGGAGGAAAGGTCAATCAAAGATGAAAATTTTATATGTTCCTAAAAAGCAACATGATGGGAGACTCGAATGCGATGAGAGATAGGGTCCCAATAGTGATAACACTTATATTCTGGATCATAACCAAGGAAGCAACAAACATGATCACGAGCTTGTAATTTGGTGGTCTCATGAGATGGAAGAAGAATAAAACAGACACAAGCAAAGACTTTTAGAAGACTATAGTTAGGAGATGCACCATTAAGACGCTCAAAAGAAGAGATGTTACCAATAACTGGTGTAGGAACTCTATTAATGCAATAAACAATAGTCAATACTGCTTCACCAGAGAAATATTCAGGACAGGAAGACGAAATAAGCAAGGCTCTGACAAAATCAAGGATATGGCGGTGTTCACGTTTAGCCCTACCATTTTGCTAAGAGGTATAAGGACAAGAGTACTGAGAGATGGTTCCTTGATCATCAAGAAATTTAAGCAGTCTAGAATCTCGGTATTCTAAAATATTATCACATTGAAAGACTTTAATAATTTTTAAGAACTGAGTTTGAATCATAGTAGCAAATTTAATATAAATATTAGGTAATTCGAATCGGTTTTTCATAAGATATATCCAAGCATAGCGCGAATGATCATCAACAAAAATCACAAAGTATCAAGATCCTCCTATAGAAGGAGTAGGCACGGGACCCCGAATGTTTGAATGAACCAAATCAAAAATGGAATTAGCAATAGAGTCATTTTTATTAAATGATAAAGCAGGTTGTTTGGCAGTTTGACATGAAATACAATGTAAAGACTCATTTTTGACTCGACCTAAGAGACCATTAGAAATTAAAGGATGAAGTTTATTTGAGGAAGGATGAGCAAGATGGCGATGCCATAAATCGAGGGATGAAGATGTAGTAGCAGCACACAATTTGGGAGAAGTGACTTCAGGGAGATGTAGTAAGTTGAGTTCAAACATACAGCCAACCTTACGCCCACTCCTGATGACCTGTCCTATTTGAGAATCCATCACAACACAACCAGTTTTGGTAAATAAGACATTATAACCCATATCAACAAGTTATCCAACAGAAAGAAGATTAAAACTAATAGCAGGGACGAAGTAAGTCTCATGAATGGATAAGGAAGGCAAAGAAATAGTACCGATATGACTAACATGCATTTGAGAGTTGTCAGCAGTATGTCTAGGATGAGCAGTAGTATTTGTTGACATAGAAGGGGAAAAAAACTTTCTTGACCAATCATATGGTTGCAACAAGTAGAGTCAAAGAACCATAAAGTACATGAGCAGGCGGCCAAGGCAGCAGGTAGAGTAGAAGTATTAGGGATAAACTTGCGAAGTAAAGCCTTAAGATTTGTAGTGGAAGATTCCAAGGTAGAATCAGCGGCAGTGGTAGATCATGCAGGCTTGGAAAAGGAACTAGGCCTTGTTGATCTTCCCTGATTAGACCTGAGAGGACGAGTAGGGCATTGATCAATAAGATGCCCAGTCTTTTTACAGTAGCGACATAACATCGTAGGATAATTTGTAGCTATATGTCCCTTCTTTTGACAAGTTCGACACTCAATATAGGGACATTGATCGAAGGAGTGATCAGATTGAGGGCAACAATGGCAAGATTTAGAGGATCTTCCGATGGCAGCAAAAACCATTTCAAGAGTACACTGTAAAAGTCCTAATCAAGTTTCTTCAGAGCGAAGCCAAGGGAGAGCATCCTCAAGAGTCGAGAGTGGACTTTTGTGAAGTAGGGATGCTCGAACAGGCTCAAAATCATTCGTGAGAGACATCAAGAATTGAATAAAATGAAGCTGATCGCGGTACTGAAAGAAAGCATATGCATCTTCCTCATTCTTGGAACTAGGTTTCAAGTAGGCTAATTGATCTCATATAGACTCAAGCCAAAAACTCATATAGGGACTGACCCTTTTCTTACTTCAAGATATTAAGATTTTTATGCAATCGAAACTGATTGGACAAATCAGATGATGTATAACGATTAGCAAGGTGGTCTCATCCCTCTTTTGTGGTCTCAAAGCGGCCAAATTGTTGATTTATGCTACCAATTGAGGTATTTCGAAACTATATGATAATTTGATTATTTTTGCTATCCCACTCATCAAGTCGGTCATTGAATTTCAAATCAGTCTCTTCAACTTCGCGAATAGGAAAACGAATATCACCAGTAATATAACACCATAGTTTACACCCTTTTAAAAAACCACGCATACTCTCCAACCAAAGGTGATAGTTGGAGCCATTCAAGATAATAGAGATAGGATGGGCAATCTCAGACTTTACCATAGTGAATACACACGATAAAAAATGGCGGTAGAAAGGATGTGGAGTGGCACAAATCTGGATGGAACTAAATGGTTTAAAAGCACGTGTGTGACGACACATCAAACAAAGATAGGTGTCGAAAAGATTAGGGCTCTGATATCATGTTAGAATAGAGAAGAGAGAAAGTATTGGAGATGAATAATTTTTGTATATTCTGGAATGAGATGAGTACATCTATATATATAAGAAAAAAGAATAATAAATCCTAACAATAAATCAAGAGATGAATACAAATAAAATAAATCAAATCATATCAACAAAATATTAATAGAATATCTTGACATTCACAACACTAGAGACAGTTTTTCAGATTTTCATGGACGATGCCTTGGTGGAGCGTTTTAATGATGTGATGACTTGGACTCACAAAATATTGGTTCCTATCCATAAGGACTATGCGGCGTTGATGCCGAGTGATGGAAGGTCAAAGAAGCTGAATCTTTCAATTAAGTTGCAACCATACCCAACTGCACGAAGCGCTTATAGAGATATTTTATTGAATGGTATTGAAATTTTTAAAATAAGTGACTTTAATGATAATCTTGCGGGTCCTAATTCTGATCCAATTTAGTCTCCCCTACCGCCATCCATGCCATCCACGTCATCAAAGAACAGAAACAAAGCTAAGGTAATTTCCATTATCGTCGGGGCAACATCAGGCTTCATCGTGCTGTCTCTTATTGTTCTACTCATTTTCTGGCGATTCATTAGAGATCCAGTCAAGGAAGGATCTTCATGGTGGGGGCAAAAATCAGTAGACTCATCCAAGAAAAACAAACCCCGTGGGTCATCATCGTTATTGTCCGATTTGTGTCACTACTTTTCTATAGAAGAAATAAGAGCAGCCACAGGTAACTTTGATGATATTTTCATTGTGGGGGTTGGAGGGTTTGGTAATGTCTATGAAGGCTATATTGATGAAGGAATAGTCCCTGTGGCCATCAAACAACTCAAACCAGGTTCCCAATAAGGGCTTAAAGAGTTTGAAACTGAGATTGAAATGCTCTCTCAACTTCGTCACCATCATTTGGTATCACCCATTGGTTACTGCAATGATGACAATGAGATGATCCTTGTCTATGAGTTCATGGCTCGTGGGACTTTCCGTGAGCATCTTTACGATTCTGAAAACCAACCACTTTCTTGGAATCAAAGGTTGGAGATTTGCCTAGGTGCTGCTCGAGGACTGTATGACCTACATACAAGGGCAAAGCATGCAATCATTCATCGTGATGTCAAGTCGACAAACATCTTAATAGATGAAAATTGGATGGCCAAGATTTCTGATTTTGGACTCTCTAAAATGGGACCTGGGGGTATTTCTAGATCAAATATTAATATAAGCACATTAGTAAAAGGAAGTATTGGATATATGGATCCAGAATACTACACATGTCAAATATTGACAGATAAGTCAGATGTGTACTCATTTGGAGTTGTGTTGCTAGAGGCATTATGTGGGAGGCCTCCTATTCTCCGTGCCGTGGGGAGGGAGCAGCAAAACCTCATAAAGTGGTTTCGAAAATATGTTGATCAAAATGAGATTTATGAGACAGTGGATCCAAACATGAGGAGGAGTATGATAGAAGAGTGCTTAAACGCATACATTGGGATTGCGTTGAAATGCTTGGCTAATAATGGGAATGAACAGCCATCCATGGGCGACGTGATGTTGGGGCTAGAGTCTTTGATGAAGTCACTGAACGAAGCCGAGAAGACAAAGCTTGGTGGGACTCTAAATCAGGAGGTTACCGTTGAAGAAGGCATAGAGGAAGTGGGGCTTGACGTTGACGAAATTGAAGGAAAGAGCGAGGAAAGAGCGAGGATCTGGAAAACGACAAAATGTGTAGAAAGAAAAGTATGTTTCACGAGTATTGATGGATCAAGGAATTAATCAAACAGCAGTAAGCTAACGAGGTCAAGCAGCAAGCATCCGTCTTAATTTGCTTTCTTCTGGTCGCCAGATCATCTCTGACGTAGATCATCCAACAATTTGATGAAATGAAGGTCTATCATGTAGGCTGTGGTTGTTTGATGATTTTAAGTTACGTTCATTTCCATATATATGCATGGGCGGTCAATAACGTTGTAAAATTATATTTCTGATGCACTAAATAATTTCGTTATGTTCTTTTGTATATGCATATATGAGCAATTATTAGATGGAAGACAAATTGCAATTATCTTTGACTTATGTTATACATCAAAATTATGATTTTGTCATTGCGAATAATATTCCAAATATGATTAAAATAAAATAATTTTTATTAAAATTTTCATTGATTATTGATTATGTTTATTAAATCTTTGACTTCGCATATTCTGTACATATGTGTGTAAAAAAAACTTTTAATGGCAGTTTTTTAAATAACCACTATAAAAATTCTATCAGAATTTTAAAATCTATCGCGTGCCAGTTTTCACTTTTTAGAGTCAGAGTTCATAGTCCCCCCCGGTCCTCACTCGATTTCTCCCTCCTCCTACTTTTGTCAGTGTTTATTCCTTGCTTCTATCGTATCCGCCATGTTCTTCCGTCACTGTTGTTGCCGCTGTTGCCGTCACCATCGCCTCATCCTTTTCATTCTTATTTATGAGTTTTTCACTTTCATCCTTTCCATGGATTTTATGGTTTTTGTGGTTTGATATGATTATTTTCTTTGGTTAAAAATATGATATTTAATATGAGTTTAAAGAGATCTGATTTTTATCAGATCTGAGTCTTTGATTTTATCTTTATTAAATTTTAGTGGCTTCGATCTGGTAGTTGAAGGTGAAGCTAAGTGGCACTATTACAGCGGGAATGAATCTACATTTGTTCCATCAGAATGCTTTTAACTAGTGAGAGATTATTGGTTAATTGATTTTTAGACTCCTTCCTTTGAGGCTTTGTTCTCTTGTTCCATCCTTATCAAAAGGTGAAACGTAGACTAAAAACAAAAAATTTTCACTGCAGTTATTTATATAACCACTGTAAAAAGTCACATACCACGTTAGTTTTTAAACTGCCGTGAAATCCTCTACATTTTATGTTGATGGTATAGACGTCGCTCTCAAAACTACCGTAAAAAGCTCAATTTAACCACTGTTAAATGTTTTTTTTTTGTAGTAGTGTTAATGTCAAATTGAATTACAATTAATTTCCCGCGCAATGATGCTTTAACATTATCAAAATTACCGGTGCAGAACATATTCAAAGCAACTTCGGTGGAATCAAAAGGGATGAAGTGCATCCAACTTTAAAGTATTTTTTCAAGTATGTTTGGTATTTTAAAGTATTTTATGATATTTTTCAAGCATTCTAAAGTATTTTCTCAAGATAAGACTAGTATCCTAAATTATTTTGTGGTTCAATTCTACCCTTAAAATATTTTTCAAGAGTAATTTTAACCTCACTATTAACTCCTAAAAAGTGTGTTAACTAAAGATACCCATCTTTCATGTTTTTCAGTAATGAAAAAATAATTAAAGATTAATGTTAAGAATATGAAAGATAATGCTAAAAAATATTTAAGATGACTACTGAAAAATTACAAAACTGATTAGTTAAAGTGTTGATTACGGGTACTAAAAATATGAAAAAGAGTGATAAAAAATTGACTAAAAAAATAGTTTAAGAACAAAATTGTTTTATAAAATACTTTAAGGTGCTAAGCACATACTAAAAAATATTTTAATCTGTTGGATGAATTATGAAATACTTTAACATACCAGATGTATATAGAAAAATACTTCTGGTCGATAGAATCACCTGAACCTAAAATTCTTCAATTCATGTACAGTTAATGCTATCCAACTTATCATGAAATATAAACTTCTAGAAATTGCCAACTAATTATGCACTGAAATATATTTCCATACAGCAAAGATCACGACTATCAAATAATTAAAAGTCTTACCAGTATCCATGCATATGTTGCATAACATGAAAATGCAATCACAAACTGAATTAATTAAAAACTGGCACTACTACGAGATATGCTGTTTTTATCTGTTTTGGAAGTACTTTTTGTCTATTTAAGGGGAGACGTTAACAAAGAAGACGTGTGATAGCCTGTACTAAAATTGGTGAGGAAAGTTCTAATTAAGGAATAATCAGGAAAGAAACGTTGGTATTAGTTATGGTGAAATTTAAAATAACAATTAGCAAATATTACTAAATTCTTCAACTATCAGAAGGTAGTTAGTATATATTAGCAAATCTTACAATATTACTAGATATTTAATTAATTAAAAAAACTCGTCATATTAGAGGATAAATAAATCATAGAAAACCCCTTCATATCAAGATATAACTAGTTTTGTTTTCTTTAAAAAATCTTATTTGAATTTCAAATTTATAATACTCCTCCGGTCCTTGATATAAGACCCATTTAACTAATTTGATTAGATTAAGAAAATTAAATAAGTTAGTTAATTATAAAAAAAGTGATACATTTTTCCTAAAATACCATAATCATCTTTCTTAATACCCTCTCCCTCTTCTACTTAATTATGGTTGAGAGAGTATCCATAGGGGTAATTTAGAGAAAATTGATAAATATGTAAAATAGGTCTTATATTTAGGACCAAAACCAACTCAAGAATTGGGTCCTAGATTAAGGACATGAGGAGTAATAATAATAGATAATTAAATATACTCTTCATAACCCTATTCTCCATCCATCACTCCTCACTTTTCTCATTCATGCCACCGCACCGCTCTTTTCTTCTCTGACTTTTCGATTTATTTTCCATCATGCTGCCAACTTCATCTCTCCAATATAATATTTGCTCCCACTCTCAGATATAAGATTTCTCTTGCATCTATTTTTATTATCCTTTGTGAGTCACGTTGCATTGCCATTCATTTTGTTACTGTTAGACATAAAAGCCCATGATCCTATCCTGATTGTTAGCCTTGATTATAGGAGATTTTAAATGGATACTTTCCTATCATATCTGCCTAGATTATCTTCGCTGATTCTGGTTCATTAATATTGATTGTAATCACCGGATTATTCTCCTCTTAGTGAGATAACCGGATGCCTATATATTGTAATGCTTTCTTATCAATAAAATATACGAGTGAATCATTAAGCATAGTGTCACATCCCAAATTTTAGGCCTAGAAGTACTAGAATTAGCCTGAAATAGGTAGACTACCAGACCCCTTTTGGAGGGACAGAGGGATTCCCAGGGACTGAATCGCAAAAGAAAAGCTTTCTAGGATTGAGAAAAGAGGAAGTTAAAGACTTGGGAAAAGTCTTAGGGCCCAGGAATAAGAAATAGAGATAAATGTAGGCCAAAAGTTATGTTTGAGGCCTCAATGAGGTGAATTTTGAGGTTAAGCCAAACCAGGGGTAAAATCGTAATTTTGTAAAGTTTTGGGCTGGTAAGGGTAAAAATAGAAATTATGCCTGAAAATCCCAGAAAAATCCCAGAAAATGGGAAATGGTAGGTCAAGGCCTGAACACCTCAGAAAAATTTCAGAAAAATGGGAATAAGGTTCAGAGGCCTGTATGAGGCTAAAAATGACAAAAATGCCCCTGGAAGGAATTTGTGGAATTCCTAGGGTTTTGACTGATTTTGAATATTATTAAAAATGAATTATTTAAAGTATACAGAGGCCTAAGATAATTGGAAGAAAATGGAGAAAAATACTTGAGGAATTATCGCAGGTTTTAAAAATAATTCTGTCCCCAGAAAGCGAAGAGGTTGGCTTTAATGGAATTTAAAACCTATTTACATACTATTCGGGGAATGTCAAAGTCAAATGTCTAGAGGTTGACTTTTGACTTAAGAAAAATTAGAGGAACTCCCCGTGATGAATGAATAGTATTGGTACCCGGAGATAGATTCTCGGAGTTGTGGATCGGTAGAAAGAATTCAATCAAGTTCACTCTGAAATAAATATTATTAATTATTTTAATTATTTTAATGGACGAACAAGGGAAGAGCATCACTCTCTCTTTAGAAATTTTATATAATGCCATGTGGATTTATTTGGGGTGAGAAAATAGTGCCAAAACATGCCCCAGTGGTTCTGGGTAAGTTAGGGCCCGAAAAGTACCATATACAGTGCAGAATGGCAAGGTAGGTGGAGGAATACCTAAGGGTTGTATTTTGCACGAATTTTATATTAATTTCCTCCCTATTTTAATCCTTAATGATGAAGGAAAATGGAAGAGACAAGTGTACGGTTAGATGGGAAAAGAAGGTATTATGTGTATGACTGGATGCAAGACACTTGTATGGTCGGATGCAAGACACGTGTACGGTTGGATTAAAAGCATGTGGATTGATGATGTAAGCATGATGTCATCATGAAGAGGTAAGCATAATGTCATAGGACACTTGTCACCACAAGATCAAAAGAGAAAATGGACGGTCCAGATCAAGCCATACAATTTTAAGATTAACGGCCCAGATTCAGTCCGGTTCTCTATAAATACCCCTCCCCACCCCCCCATTTCGTCCAAGCTCCTTGTACCCATGGGAAAGCTCTGGAAAAATGGTTTCTAGAGAAAGAAAGAAGAGGGAGAAAGAAAGGCCAAATGGTCCTAGGCAAGATCAAGCTCTAAAACAAGGTATGTTCATGGTTTCTGATATAGTTTTCACTACTCTTGTTGTTGTTGAGCTTGGTTATGGATTTTAATGATTTTTGGGAGCTTGAAACCCTTGCTGCATGAAATTGTTAAGTGTGAGGGAGGATGAAATTGATGTTAGAATAATGTTTAAAGGCTTGAAAGAAACACGAATCAAGTGGGTTTATGCTGAAATTAGTTGAATTTCATGATTGTGTAACTTCAGGATATATTTTGACCAGACCTATTTCTTGTACCTAGGATGTGATTTTGATGATTTTGATGCTTCCAAAGTGTTTAAAATAAAAAATTGTGTAGGGATAAGATGAAAGAATGAAGTTGGAAGCATTGGAATCAAAACTAGAAATTAAGTGGCAGATTTTGGTTTTTGGCCTAGAACTAGGGAAAGGAATTGGAGTTTGATGAATATAAGCTCATATTTGGATTCTTTGGGCAAAATTGTGTAGGATTGGCATAAGGGAATAATTTTTACAAGGCTAGAACTCTACATTATAAGTTAAGGAAAAAGGGATTAAGTTTAAGGACTTAAATCTTCCATATTATGTAATTCTTAGTCCTAATGAGTAACGTGACCCTTGTGACTGTGATTAGGATCTTGAGGCATCCAAGAGAAGGTTTGGATGTGATTGAGCAAGCAACCTTAATGGTTGGAAACAAAAAGGGAGTAGGAAGAAAGCTTAAGGACACAAGGTAGCAAACTTGACCTTACTCTTATGTGCTTGGTATTTGCTTGCATGTATGACATGTTTCTATGTTATATGATTTTATGAACTCATGTTTTGTGATTGTGAATGTGTTTGAAATATGCCATAGGCCTATGTGTTTTATGATAAATACATGATGATTGCCAAATATGTCATTATATTATAAAGATGTTAAGTTGCATGTTATAAATGCCAAGTTTGCCATGTATGTTTGGATGGTTATTGTTTGCTACTAAGATTCTTCCGAATCTCACCCTCCCTTAACCAATCATATTAGGTCAAACGATAAAGAGAAGGCCTGCATGAAGAAGGACAAGAAGATGGAAGCAAAGAAAGTAGAGAATTTACATGGTTTTCAATGTAATGATTGACATCGCTAATTATGTAATTAATTATGGATGTGTCAAGCATGAAATGTGACATAATGTTTGATGTATAATGTAATATCATGCAACTCAAAGTATATGAATGAATGGAAATTCATAAGGCTAGTTGTTGCATGTTCGAATGAAGGGAGAATTAAAATAAGAATTGTTTAATGGATAAAACGTAGGTCTTGGAACAGTCAGTTTCCAGCTCTAGTTTGACCCATCAAATGAATGAGTTAAGGCAGGAAATTTAATGTGGTTAAATTACACATCCTAAGCTTTAAAACAAGTGGTAGATCACTTAAAACGGATGTGTGCGCTAACAGTTATGCCCTCCCGAAGTTGGACCTATAATCTAGAAAATATCTAGTAAACAGTAACCCGAGAACGAATCCCAAGTTCAATTTACAGGATTGTTTTGGGAATCACTTGAACCATAACGCTTCCAAACACGTACTCTAAGGGGTTAAATGAAGGATGTTTCACATAGCAAACATGGTATCAGAGCTTCTGCGTTTGATCCGAACTCAGAACCGGTGTGCGCTGGAAATCTCACAGTGAGAGAGAGAGAGAGAGCCGTTACGTCATAGTGAGAGAGTGAGAGGCAGTACCAGATATTTGGAAGGAGAAGGGGGTGGACTACACCGCCCCTTTAGTTGTCCTTAGAGGCCACCAATTGGCACTTCCCAGAGCTCTAGTGACGAATAGAGCGGCGTGTGAAGCCCACGCGCCACCACTCTCCTTGAGTGTAAAATCCACGCGCCGCCACAGCAGAAGATGGACAGCAACAATTTCCCCCTCTTTTCGATTCTATTTAAAGGAACTCAGCAAATATGAGAATCCACCCAATAGCCCTCATATCTAGCACTAACTCCCAGACACAAAACAATAGTTCTTCAACCTCTTCTACCTCAAAAACATTTGAAATAGCGTCTAATTTGTCATCTACCACTGAAACTCAAACTATGGTAATTAACCATAAACTCAATGGTAGCAACTACCTTCAATGGTTATAGAGTGTATTGATGTATTTGCAGGGAAGGAGAAAGGAGAAATACATTAATGGACAGGCCCCTCAACCTCTTCCTAAGATCCTACTTTTGGCACATGTTTTGCTGAAAATAATCAGGTAATGACTTGGTTATGTAATTTTATGACTCTTGAAATTAGTGAAGGATATCTTCTTGCTAGGACTGCCAAAGAGATATGGGATGCAGCTAAACGCACATATTCCACCTTTGACAATACCGCAGCCTTGATCTAACTGAAAAAACAACTCAAAGATATGAAGCAAGGTAACTTAAATGTGACCCAATATTATAGTAATCTAATGCGGATTTAGCAGCAACTTAATCTCTTTGAAGTTCACCCATGGAAGAATGTTGAAGATGCTCAGTACTATATGCAATTGGTTGAAAAAGAACGAACTATTGAGTTCCTATTGGGGCTTACTAATGCATTTGATGAAGCAAGAGGAAGAATTATGGCATTAAAACCCCTACCTTCCTTGTTTGAAGTCTTCAATATGGTTAAGTTTGAGGAAAGTTGAAGATAACTTACTCAAGGCAGTCAAATTCCTGGAGAAGGATCAGCCTTAATTACAAAAGGCCCACCATCAGTAGAACAGAGTGAAAGGAAGAGCAACAAGTGGTATAACCATTGCAACAAGAAAGGCCACACCAGAGATGAATGCTGAAAATTGCATGGAAAACCACCTAATGGAAAACAGAAACAGTGACAAGATGGAAGAAGCTATCAAGCATCCTTTGAGGGGAAAGGAGAAGAGGACGATCGCTTGAGCAAGGAAGAACCGTAAGCACTGCGCAGAATCCTTGAAAAGCAGAACAAATCAAAAGCAATTCCTAATGTCAACTTGGTGCAATCAGGTAATTCTATTGTAGCCCTTAATGCTATGGTGACTAGTGAAGACACTTGGATTGTTGACTCTGAAGCTACCGATCACATGTCTGGTAACAAATCCTTATTCACAAAAATTAAATATTGTCATGAAAACCTTAGGGTGAAAGTGGTTAGTGGCATATTTACAAAGGTTGAGGGAATTGGAATTGTTGCTTTATCTAATGATTAGGAAACATACAATGTGTTGTTTGTTCCTGCCCTCACATGTAACTTGATATCTATGAGCAAATTGACTCAAAGTCACAATTGTCGAGCCATTTTTTATGCTAATTGCTGTACTTTTTAGGATTTGACATTGGGGAAGAGGATTGGGATTACTGCTAAAGAATGGGATGGACTCTATTACCCTGAAGGCACGAGCATCAAGAATAAAAGAAAGAGCTAGAAAGGCGCTGGTTAGCTCTAAGTCTCGTAATACTGATGTACTCTTGTGGCATAATAGGTTAGGCCACCCTAGTTTTAATTATATGAAGCATGTGTTTCCTCATTTCTTCAATAAAGACTCTATTCCATTTCAGTGTGAAACTTGCCAAATTACAAAACAAACTCGATCCTCCTATCCTAAACAAACCTATAAACCGACTACCCCCTTCACAATAATCCACAGCGATATATAGGGACCAGCAAAGATTAAAACTCTGAGTCATGCGAGATGGTTGGTTTGTTACGTTTATAGATGATCATACCCAAGTTACATGGGTTTACATGACGAAGGAAAAATCTGAAGTCCTACAAATATTCAAAACTTTCCATTCCTTTATCAAAAACCAATTTCAAAGCTCTATTAAAGTGTTTCGAAGCAACAATGCCAAAGAATACCTTAGTGGATCATTTCGGGAGTTCCTTGATTAGCAGGGGATTCACCATCAAACCTCCTCTGTTTATACACCTCAACAAAATGGTGTGGTTGAGAGGAAGAATAGACACTTATTAGAGGTGACTCGAGCCCTTATGATGGAACGAAACGTTCTTGATGTGTTTTGGGGAGATGCCGTGTTAACCGCAGCCTACCTTATTAATAGAATGCCATCTAAAATTCTTAACTTCCGTACCCCTAGTCAACAACTTCTCGAAACCTATCCCAACTCACCTCTCATAACTACCCTTCCCCAAAAGGTTTTTTTGGATGTGTTGTCTTTGTGTATAAGCACGATGGAGGAAAATTAAGTGCAAAGGCTGACAAATGTATCTTTCTCGAATACTCCTCTACCCAAAAAGGCTATAAATGCTATTGTCCCACTACCAGAAAACTCACCATCTCTAAAGATACTGGCTTCTACGAAGACGATGATTATTACCCCAAATTACCCATTCAGGGGGAGAACATGAACTTAAAATGGCTAAATGTGGATTCTACACCTAATAAACTCACTCAACCACCTCAACCTCCAGCCCAACCTACACTCACTCAACCACCTCAACCACCAGCCCAACCAGAAGTTTCAGAACTAGAACCAGTACATAACCCACCTGAGCCTGCGACCACTGTAAATCCACAAACACACCCCAAACTGAGGAGACTAATGCTGAAATTGAAACTAGGGAAACTGAAGAGTTGAATCCTAGAACAGATAAAGAAGATGCTCAGCAGGATCAGGAGGACAACAACAATAGTAAAGTCCCTCTCATTCTAAGGCAACACCATGACTCTAACCCAATATCAAATCCTGAAGAGTTGGCATGGCCTATTGCACTCACAAAAGGGGTAAGGACTTGTACTCAACATCCTATTCAAAGATTTGTCTCATATGGCAATTTATCTACTAGAATGCAGAATTTTATGATGAACAGCTCACAGATCAAAGTACCAGATACATTTTAACAGGCCATGGCTAACCCTAACTGGAAACAGGCAGCAGAAGAAGAGTTGAGAGCCTTAAAAGAAAACAACACATGGGAAATCACAGCTCTTCCCAAAGGCAAGAAACCAGTAAGGTGCAGGTGGATTTTCACTCCCAAGTTTAACCCTGATGGAAGCATAAACAAATACAAAGCCATGTTGCTTGCAAAAGGGTACACCCAAACTTACGGAATTGATTACCAAGAAACTTTCGCACCAGTGGCAAAATTCAACACTATCAAAGTACTATTGTCAATTACTACCAACTTAGATTGGTCTCTACATCAACTAGATGTAAAGAACGCATTCCTAAATAGAGACTTAAAGGAGGAAGTGTACATGAAAATCCCAAAAGGAGTATTAGCTCCACACAATTCAGTTTGCAAGCTCAAGAAATCTCTATATGGGTTGAAGCAATCTCCGCGAGCTTGGTTTGATAGATTCGCTAAAGCTGTCAGAGAGTTAGGCTACAGTCAAGGACAAGCTGATCATACTCTATTTGTCAAGCATGATAATGGAGGAGTAACTATCCTAATTATGTATGTAGATGACATAGTCATTTTAGGGAATGATGAGGAATCTATCGTCCAACTAAAGAAGGCCTTGGTGAAAGAATTCTAGGTGAAGGACTTAGGACAAATGAGGTATTTCCTCAAAATGGAAGTAGTAAGAACTAGAAAAGGTACCAATGTGTCTCAGCGAAAGTATACATTGGATTTGCTCCAAGAAACAGGAATGCTTAGCGCAAAACCAAATGAAACTCCCATGGAAGATTCATGTAATCTTGAAGTCAAACCAGAAGGAGTACCAGTTGATTCTAAAAGGTATAGAAGACTTATGGGAAAGCTGATATACTTGACTCATACTCGATCGGACCTCAGTCATTCAGTTGGAGTAGTAACCCAGTTCATGCACTAGCCTCAGGAGGAGCACATGGAGGTAGTGTATAGAATCCTAAACTACCTCAAACTCAACCCCGGAAGAGGAATCTACTTCAAAAAGGGAAGCGTAAGGAATATAGAAATCTACATAGATGCCGATCATGGGAGGTCTATAGATAATAGAAGATCAATTACAAAGTATTGCACCTATGTTTAGGGAAATCTTGTTACTTGGAGAAGCAAGAAACAAACAGTGTTGTCTAGAAGTAGTGCAGAGATAGAGTTAAGAGCAGTGACCCTTGGGGTGTGCGAGGGAATTTGGCTAATTAGACTTTTGAAAGAGCTAAAGATTCCATATGAAGGACCACTAAATCTATGGTGCAACAACAAAGCAAGCATTGAGATGACAAGGAATCCAGTGTATCACAATCGGACGAAGCATGCAAAGATTGATAGGCACTTTATTAAAGCAAAGATAGAGGATGGCATCATTAATTTGGGCTATGTACGTTCAGCAAATCAAATAGCAGACATCATGACCAAACCTCTGGCCAGAATCAAGTTTGAAGGGCTTCGAAGCAAGCTAGGAATGATTGACATATACTCTCCTGCTTGAGGGGGAGTGTTAGAGATAAAAGCCCATAGTCCTATCCTGATTGTTAGCCTTGATTATAGGAGATTTTAAATGGATACTTTCCTATCTTATCTGCCTAGATTATCTTCTTTGATTCTGGTTCATTAATATTGATTGTAATCACCGGATTATTCTCCTCTTAGTGAGATAACCAAATGCCTATATATTGTAATGCTTTCTTATCAATAAAATATACGAGTGAATCATTAAGCATAGCAAACAGTTACACCAACATATCAAGTAAAATAATTTTTTCTCTTTCTTTCAATTGC
Organism: Neltuma alba; assembly: GCF_004799145.2. Taxonomy (NCBI): domain Eukaryota; kingdom Viridiplantae; phylum Streptophyta; class Magnoliopsida; order Fabales; family Fabaceae; genus Neltuma; species Neltuma alba. The sequence goes on along the minus strand of NW_021637852.1, from coordinate 127,310 downwards.
TTTTCACAAACACTCAAGCCTAGCTATCACCATCAAATTCAATTAGATAGATAAGTTCATACGGGAGTACATGCAGGAGGCTTTTGCTTTTAAATCCACATCACGGGATCCTAGAATTAGCCTAAGTTATAAGTTATCTTATGATCGTGTTTAGGACACTGACGATTAATTCACATACTTTATCTATTGTTAAAGGAAGAAGATGCCACCTAGGGATAGAATAATAACTCAAAGGATTGCTGCTGATACAGCATCTAACCTATCTCATGGTACTGCTTTGCCTCTAAAAAATTGAGGACGAGGAAGGGGTAGAGGTTCGGGACGTGGCGCGAGTCATTGATCTGACGATAACCATATAGTTCATCCTGATGAAGGAGTGTAAGATGTGGGCCTTGAGACTAGGGAGGGAGAGACTACTTTAGAAAATGTTATTGCTGAATTTTCTGAGACATGACAAGCTATGTAAGAAATGATGAGAATGCTAGCCTAAGAGCAGCAAAACAATAGCAACAAGGAGTTAAGCTAATGAATGAGCAAGAAACTCAAATAGCAACAACACAAATGGTAGCTCAAAGAGGAGAGGTTTTTTTGCTTAACTTCACAAAGCTTAAACCTCTTTCATTTTCTAGTACAGTTATAACTAAGAATCCACATGACTTCCTGGATAAGAACTTTCAACTTTTTAGAGCATTGAGGTGTTCATCAATTAGGATTACTCAACATGCTGAATTTCACTTGAAAGAAAACGCTAGATAATGGTATGAAGTAATGATAATGAGAATGCCACGAGAATCACCCCTATTGAATAGGGAGGAATTTAACCAGCCATTCATAAGATGAATCCTACCATAAACTTTTATAGATGCTAAGGCAAGGGAGTTTGCAAGGCTAAAGAAAGCAAATAAAGAGACTGTTAATGATTATGAAGTGAAGTTCACTAAATTGTCCTGCTATACCTCCCACTTAGTAGCTACAGAAGAGATGCGAGTCAAACAATTTGTCCAAGGACTAGCAGATTATTTGTTCCGATCAGTGTCTAAAACTTGCTATGAGTCTTATGAAGACGTAGTTGAAAGTGCCAGAGTCTTCGAAATTAGAGTAATAGAAAGTAGGAGCAATTATAAACACACCAACGTGTAGAGACTATAGTAGGCAACAAGCAAAGTTTGGGTGATAATAGTATTGGTATAGGGACACTTCAGGCTATCAGGGTCACAGTAAGCCCTACCAATAGCAAAAAGCTCAAAATTTGTATTATTCATTGGGAAATCGAAGTAATCAGCCACAAAGACCCCAACTGAACAGCAATGTAGGAGGGAATCTTGGAAATCCCTTATTTGGTCTAAGACGTGGCAAATTCCATACTGGTATTTGCCTTGGAAAAGCGTGTTATCACTGTGAAGTACTGAGTCATACCAGGAAAGACTGTCTAATGATAACAACACAATAAATGCTTCCTCAAGTAGCTAGCCCTACAACATTACCACCACTAATGCCAGTAATGCCAGTGGTATCTATGAAACAGATTGGAATACAGCCAACACGGAGATTTGGTAGGGGATAACCTTATGACAGAGGGTTTAGTGGCCAAAATCAAAGCCAAACTATAAGGGCACTAGCTTGAGTTTTTGTTATGACCTATCCAAATGCCCAAGTGTCAAATGAAGGGGTTACAGGTATACTCCTTATTTGTACTTTTGATGCCTATGTCTTGTTTGATCCTAGAGCTACACGCTCTTCTATATCCTCATTCTTTGCCTTGAGATTTAGGAGGGATGCAATGCTGTTAGATGAGCTTTTAGTAGTAGCCATACCTGGAGGAGATTTAATTATAGCAAATCAAGTATATAAGCCGTGTAAAGTCTCTATAAAATGTAATAAATCATCAGTTGATTTAGTAGCCCTAAAAATGGTGGATTTTGATATGATTTTATTTATGAATTAGTTAACTGCCAGAATAAAGAGGTGCATCTGAAGACACTTAAGGGGGAGACATTTACCTTTCAAGGTATTCGGAGTTTAAAGACACTTAATCTAATATCAGTGTTTGGGGCTAGGAGGTTGTAAAGAAAAGGATGTAAGGGGGTATTTAGTAGTGGTTAAAGACATACAGATAGCAGAAATGAGTTTGAAAAGTGTACAGTTCCCAGATGTCTTCCCTGGAGACTTACCCTGTTTACCTCCTAAGTGAGAAGTCGAGTTGTACATCGATTTAGTCCTTGACACCTAATTTATATCCATACCCCCATACAAAATGGCCCCTACGGTATTAACAAAATTGAAAGACCAACTGCAAGACCTCAATGACAAAGATTTCATGCACCCTAATTTATCTCCATGGGTCATTCGTGAAAAAGAAAGATGGCTCGATGTAATTGTGCATTAAATAGGCAATTAAACAAGGTAACAATAAAGAATAAGTACCCATTACCATGTATTGATGACTTGTTTGATCAATTTCAAGGTGCCTAATGCTTTTTAAAGATTGATTTGAGATTAAGGTATCATTAATTGAGGATTAGAAAAGGAGATATCTTGAAGAATGCCTTTAGGACCCATTAGCTTTTAATGATGTCATTTGGGCTTGCAAATGCCCTAGTGGCTTTTATGGATATGATGAATAGAGTTTTCAAGCCATTTTGGATTGTTTTGTGATTGTGTTCATTGATAACATTATCTTTTACTCAAAAAGTATGAAAGAGCATGAATAACATTTACGATTGACCTTATAGACTTTGAGGGAAAATCAAGTATATGCTAAATTCTCTAAATGTGGTTCGAGTTAGACAATATAGCATTTGTTGGGCACACAATGTGTAACATTCTAAAAATCTTAACCCTACAAATAAGAGAATTAAACAGATCAAGGGCCAGTTAAGGCAGAGGAAAATATGGCTAGTAAATTGTTGAATTTAAATTACAATTAGTGACCAGACTGATATTTTAAATATAAGTTAAAGGAGGATTTAATTGGGATGTCAAGTTAGAAATTCCCAAAAATTCCCAACAAATCATGGAAAATGAAAATAAGAGTCAATGAACAATATTTAAGGTCTCATAGGAATTATTGGAAGGAAAATAGATAAATATAGAATTTTCTATATTTATAGGAATTTTTTGTTACACCGGGTAATTGTAACCAAAAGTTAATTATGAAAAATATTTAGAGGCCTTAGTAATTCCGGAAAAAATGTGAAAAAATATCTTGGAGGATTATAATAATTTATAAAATTATTCTAGACTTCAATTGATGAGGATGTTAGCTTTAATAATATTTAAAGGCGATTTTTTGTCGGTAAAGTACTGATTTTGGAAAAAATGGAATCTAGAAAATTCTTGAGGGAATTAAATTTAAAGAAAAATCATGAGACTTTCCTACACTATGAGAAGGCTAACAGTGTGTTGAGATGAATTTTTTGAGACAGTAAAATTGATAGGATAAGAAAAAATTCATGAGGCACTATATCACTATTCAATATAATGTAAGGATAACCAAGGAAGTAGAAAATTTTGCAAAAATTCCCCGCCCATCAGGCCCAAAAATCACGACTAATTAGACCCAAAAAAGGGAAAATATTTAAATAAAAATGAAAAGAAAATAGAGTTTCTAGAAGGTAACTAAGAAAAGTTAATCTTGGATCGAGGAAAGTTAACTGTTACACCTTACTTCTATAATACTTTAGAGTCCATTTTATATGAAATTAGATCACTTTTCATGGCCTTAACCTCAAGAAAAATAGATTTAGAATGTTGCTTTACGGATTCACTGTTCACCTGCTAATTCCAGAATTTCTGTCCAACTTTGAAAATTTGTAATTAATTCTAGAAAAATATAAACAAAGTGTTTCCAAGTCCTACTAAAAGCTCTTTAGAGGAAAAATAATTTTAGGAACCAATTTGGTGTGAAACAGTACCAAATTTGTACAGAAGTTACTACTATTCTATTGGTCAAGAATTTTTTTCTAGATTTCAAATCCTAATTTTAAAAAATCACCATAAATCGTGTGTGTGTATATATATATATATATATATATCCAAATTGAACATTCTACATATTGATTTAAAGCTTAAGACATGAATTATAACCATGACACATTTCAAAATTTAATATGAACCAAAACTTAGTCAAGTTATAGCTCTAAGATAACATCTTAAAGGATTACAGTTGTAACATCCTACTCTATACACCTAGATGAAAGCAAATTTAAAAACTATAGTTGAGAGTTTACACTAAAAAGGTGCTATTTTTAAAACTTTTTATCTACTTTGACTCAAAACTTATAATTTTAAACTTTGAAAGTTTTATACAATATAATAAGACCTTACCCAATAGCAATAACAATTTATCAGAGCTATACAGATGTTACTTCAGAAAACTCTACTTTTCTGTTTCAGCTCTAATAAATCATACTTTGTAAATCCTAAACCATTCATACTATATATGTCATTAATATATGCATATATGTATGCTAAGTACCCAGTTATGCTAAGCTACCCCCCAAACACTCCTCCTTATGGAGGTACATACATCCTATAAGTGGAAATTACATAACCTCACCAAAATTGAAATATAAGCATCACAAAAGGAAAGGGGAAAACAAACATTCAAGATTAATTAACTAACTAAACACTAAGCTCTTCTCTCCTTCAACCTTAACTAAGCTTCCACTGGCTTCTTTTTTCCTTTGGATGAACTGGGCCCTATGGTTAAATAGAAAGGAGGGGTGAGATTCAAAGAATCCCAATAGCAATAATCATATTTCATATATTATGCATGGTATAAAACTGAGCATGCAAAAAAAGCCATGGAGAACAACACCTTACAAAATAACTAAACTAAATAACTAACTGAGGCATACTCGTTGTGTTTTAACTAAATCTCATATAACTGTTGCACATAACTGAGTAACTGAATAACTGAGCAGCTACTAACTGATTAACTGAGATTAACTGAGCATATACATATTGATTAACTGAACAGCTGCTAACTGATAACTGAATAACTGAGCTGTTGCTATCTGATTAACTGTATAACTGTGTAGTTGCTATCTGATTAACTGAATAATTGTGCAGCTGTTAACTGATTAACTGTTAAATGCACATATACTGGACAGCGAAATGCATGCACATGGCCATGCCACTAACTGGTAAGGCAATTTACATGTTCTCATGCTTAACTATAGCATTATGGCACAAATAGATATGCAACCAAGACAAAACATATAAAATAATGATTAAAGCTACCTTCCACCTGCTCTCCTTCGCAGGTACCTTGCTCTTGGTTTCTTCTTGGTAAGCTAGGACGCCAATTAAATCCTAACATTACAAGTACATATATAGGGTGAGTTAAAATTGAGATTTTGGTTAATCCATAACTAGCCAAACCTCTTTATAACCCCCGCTCAGGTGTACTCTCTTCTCTTAAGGTGGCTGGTCATCTCGGCCCAAAATTTATACTTCATCCACGTATTTCCAAAGGTTTCTAACACTTCCCCTTTCTTATGTTTCTCTTAACTTCCTATTCTATTATGATTTAGCTAAGACAGTACAATTTAACTTAGTTATTAACTCTTCATGCTTCTTAAATAATTGCTTAGCATCCAAGAACACAAAACAACAAACTTAAATCATCGTTCAAATACTCTTCGATCATAAATAGCTATATAGAATATTAACTTGACATTTAGAGATGTTTAAAAGGAAAATCAAATTAGTTCTTGAGGTCTAATTCACTCTTATACATTTCACAAACATGGATGGTTTCATCAATCATTTTGGTTTCCTTTATTATCTGTTTTGAACATTTAATCTCACTCACATAGCTAAGAATAACAGTTTAACATCTAAACATATAATTCAGCGACTATATTTGAGCATTTGTTTAACACTATATATCAGCAACTTTATCCTTATAAATACCAAAGAGCAACTTCTGTTGGATCTTTAGCTCTAAGCCTTTTATTCTCTTCATTATATTAAGCCTTTAATAATTCACACATTGTCATTCTTAATAAAACAGTGACTGTCTTATGTTCTTGATCTTTAAATTACAGAACATGAGATTGTAGTAGTAACATAATCAATTCTCACGCAGCAATCATGACTACTCTTAATAGAATTGAGAATTCCTTACTTTCAATTATCACATGTCACTCTAACCATTATAAATAGTGGGTAGCATTTATCATTGGTAATAGCTACAACAAGTTTATATCAATTTCCAACATTCGAATTCAATGAGCAAGTATCAGCACATCCATTATGTCACATTCATATAACTTTATAATCATCTCATTCAAGTACATTGCGCATTTCTCATTCATGAAGTATTTTCTAGATTATTCAGCAAACTTTTCCAAATTTAATATCATCAAATTGCCAATTAGTCATATGTTTTAGTTTTCTAAATGTTAGTTCTTTTGTGAACAAAACCCATTTTAATATCTTCAAACACACAAAGCTGTCATTATCATCTACCAGCAGCACATTTAACAATCTGAATACTCATAATATTTCAGGTATTATATAGAAATTTATTACCAATTTTCTTGCTTCAATTACAAACTCAAAACATTAGAATAGTTCAAATGTCCACAGATATAATAATCCAATTTGAAACACGAATCAGCAAAATTCACATCAATAGCATTCTCAACAAATTTCAGCTTCCAAAACAGCAATTAACAAGTTCAAATCAATTTTCAGTGTCCATCTCATCCAGCAACAATAATATAACACGCACATACATACATACATACATATATATATATATATATATATATATATAGCTTAGTTATTCAAGCTTCAATAATTCAGTTTGGCCTCATGACAGCATCCTTCTTAAATCTAAATTATCATCCTCATTTACTAGCTATCATCATTTTCACTCAGCTTGATTATCATCCAACAGTCTCATGGTTCCCTTAAGAAATCTAGTAGCATTTTAATAGTTTAAACCACTGTTATAATATCAATAATAGCGGCATTTTGAAAGTTATATAAAAATACTCCAGCTTCACGTATCCAGATCACACAACCATACACATATATAGTTCTTATTCCTATGCTTCCTTGAATTGAAGGTGATGGCGCGCGCGCACACAGACAGCAACAAAGACAGTACATTCTGCTATATTTTCAACCTTCAAAATACTTACATATATAATATATATACATGTACACACCAGTTCGGAAAGTGGCAAGTTGCAACACAGACATGTATATCAACTTAAATTCACGTGCAATCTGAGAACATAGATGAGCCCAGATTTCAATCAGCAATCATTCAAAGTATTCAAGAATGCAATTTTAGTTTCAGCAACTTGGACACCGCAGAAGATCAAACAGGGGCGTCCTTGCTACGGCTAAATACCAAAACAGATTTAAAAACGCAAAGCTTCGATCTCGGCAATATGACCCAGAATTTGGATGACATCTACCATCAGTGTTCAAATCTTTTCTTAAATTTACTCGGTACATTATTTTCCTTTAGTTTTAATCGCCTCTAATGCCCCCAAATCAACACCTAGAATCCGATGGCCCTCTCCCAACTCAGACCACTCTAATCGAAGAAATCAAGGACGAGAAGAGGCTGAACGGCTTACCTTGGTTAGACTCTAGTGTTGCATGTGGAATGTGGCCACTCTTCTCTCCTCCGCCACACACTTCGATTCCTGTTCTCTCGATCTCTCTCGATGGACCTTCCCTATCTCTCAGACTCTCACTCTAATATATACCATCAAGCTTATTGGATACAATTCTTGTCTAACAAAAAGAAGGGAAGCGCGTTGAAGGAAATCTGATGCAAGGAAACAGGTGGCTGAAGGTACTGAAAAGGAGGCAGAGCACGTGACACGGAGGTAAAAATTTGGGAACGACCATCGAGGGGAAAGACACAATTGGGGTAAAAGGCAAAAATGTTATTTTTGCATTATCTCAATTCTCCCCTTTTCTAAATTTTTACTTTAATCTTAAATAGTTTTTAAAATTGATCTTCAGTATTTTGTAGGAGTTTTCTTTCTTTTTAGCTTCTTTGGCTCACTAAATAATTTTCCTAAATTTTGGAGGCTGAAAATTAACCTATAACTAATTTTTTTTGGCATTTCTAAAGAAAATAAGCCTTTTATTTAGGAAAATAGATTTTAAATTATCTCTACCTTTTTATTCATCCATAAATACATTTATCTCCCAAAATAGTTATCTATAATTTTTCCTTAGTTATTTTAGGTCACTATATATTTTTAATAATTATCCTTCTTTATTTTCCTATATTTCTTACTCAATAATAGACTTTTATAGAATAATTATTTTCCTAAGGCCTTAACTAAATATTTATGCCTCTCAAACATCTTATAAATTTTTAGCTTCAAAATTTAGGATATTACAACAGTATCCATGCATACATTTAATTACATTGTCAAAAGTCAAGAGGGTTTCATAGATATACACCATTCTGTCAATGTTTTCTCCTTCTTCCTAGATGGTTCAGTCCCTAGAAAAATTCTATGCTTTTGGAAAGAATGAGATTTTATTGACATCCCAATAACAAGATAAAATCAACTATAACATCAAACATGCACTATCATCAAGCATTTCAACATTTGCTATCAATAGGAACTAGCTCTTCCTCATAAGTATTTAATTTCTAACATGTAATAGCCAAGGCATTTCAATGTAAAGAGCATCCATATAAACATTCATCATAGCTCAACCACATAGTAGCAATTATCCATGCATCAACAATCAATACAATATCAACATTAAAGTTAATTAAATCTTGCTACCTTGATCTAATTGCTTTCTTAGTCTTTGTTCTTACTCTTTTCCTCCATAAATATTGAATCCTAAACATCACATTACAAAAAAAGGCAAACACATTATGATTGAAACCACACAAGACTTAATGACAAATCTTAAGTAACCCTTAACCCTTAATTTTTTGAATTTTGGAGCTTTATTTCCTTTAACCTAAAAATTATTCTCTTAGGTCAATCTTACATAATTTTTCATGTAGAATCCAAATACAAGCTTGGATTCATGAAAAGAAAAATCCTTCCTTTCCAAACAGATTTGGGCGAATAGGGTGACACAAAAACTCTAAATTTCCAACTTTAATTTCAATGGTTCCAAAGCTTATTCTTTAGATTTGCCCTACACCATTTTTCATTTTAAACCCAAAAGAAACATCAAAACTCACAAAATCATATCCTATAGTAAGGATTCAAAGTTGGCTGAACAGCACACGCAACATCCATATCATGCAATCTTTTAAATTTCAACACAATACTACTAGAAACAAGCTATAACCAATGTGTTTCAACTAGGTTTAACATCAAAATTATCCTCCCCTTCTCTAACATATTTCTACCGGAACCTTCCCTTAGGGGAAACAACATTTTTCAACTACCCAATCCAAGAATACAAAGCAATATACAAGACAGAAAATCCTACTAACATTGTATCCAAGCTATATGATCAAAGTAGGTGGTTTTCTCTTGATTGCACTTCAAGAAAACAATTTCCAAGAACCTCCCCTGGGTTGGCTGAAAATGGTGTCTTGCGAGAGGGGCAGATGGCTATTTATAAGCCAAGCCTCATGTATTAGCCATCCAAGATTAAACTAATTACAATGATGATGTGTCAACACCCTACTCAATCTTGAACTAATTTCCCTTCTTAAAATAATTCTAAATGAAATTGATTTTTCAAAGTCAAAATCCTCTCTATACTTGGCTTGACAAGTGGCATCTTAATCCTCTCCATTCATAGCTTGACAAGTGGCATATTGTGGGTCAAGTAAAAGACAAGAGAGTGTTTTTTACTTTATTAGTACACTTTGCTCTTAAAATAATTCGTATTTTATAATTATAGTATCTTGGCCATAGTAATTGTTTTTTTTGTCAAATCTATAATACATTCTTATCATTTTTCTCTTCCCAAAATATCCTCCTTTGTTATCGTCACAATTTTTTTTATTAATAATAAAGAAGAAAACTATTTTTTCTTTCATAGTGATTTCTTTACGTGGGAAGACATTTAATAAATTTCTAAACATTTAAGAGGCTCCTTTCTACTTCATAATCTCTTATAATTCCTAGTAATGCCTTGCAAATTTTCTTTGAATTTAATTATCCTTAAAAGTATTTATTTAGAATTTTCCAAATAAGAGTCCTAATTTGGCTTAATTAGCCCTTTAATTCCTTTATAATTTTTTAAAAGTAATTTGGGAAAAAAAAACATATACACTGTCATATGATTCTCAAGGTACATTATCCTTATTTTTTCTCCATTTTCTGAGCCTCCAAAACATTTTTCATAATTAATTTCTGACTAATTTGTCTTAATTAGTCAAACTTCCAAAATTGACTAAAAATTCATAATACTTATTTTCCATCAAAATTATAACTTTTTGAGACTACTACACCCTTCAGGGGGCTCTTCCCTAGTTTTCATAATTATCCAATAATTTTTGGGAATTTTTAATATATTTTTTGAAATTACATAAACCTGTCTGTAACTTTTAGGAACTATACTTTTGTCCCGACACTAACATAACTTTAAGAGTTGTGTCCTCTCATTTTTTTCCCATCATTTTGGCCCTTAAATGTCTAGGAATATCCTTACTCCTATTTACAAAATTACTGGATGTGATATTAACCAAGGGTAAAGTGTGATAATCATATCATGACATAAGAAAATTAAAGTGATATTATCTTAATGACATCACATGAACAAGTGGCAAGATCACAAGTTTCTTAACTTAGGATTTATCCATACACGATGTGATAAAAATAAATGGCTAAGATTTTTCCACTTATACCTTGTAATTTCTTCAAACTTCAAGAGCTAAGAACTAAAGCAAGGCTCTATAAATAACCCCCCACCCATGCATTTCAGCCAAACAAGGAAAACAAGGGGAGGTTTTGTTACTTTTGAGTTTAGAGAGAGAAAAGACTATTTTTAGAGAGAGAAAGTCCACCCAAGTTCAAGAAATCACTAAGGTAAGCTCCCAAGCCTTTTGTGATTTATTGTTGAATGTTTTTATGGCTTCTTATATTGATTTGGATGGTCATTTTTCTAATGAAAAATGATGCCAAAATTTTTAGAAAATTGGAAGAATTTAGCTAAGGGTTTGAAATATTGATTAAACACCTAAAAAAGATAGGAGATTATTAGTTATGATTGAATTTTAGAAAGAAAATCCAACCCCCTATGTTAAGTATCAATTCGGCCAAAACAAGAAAATGGGGTTAGAGTTGGATTTAATTCAATTTGATGTTTGAATGTGTTTAAATGATGAAACGGTGTAGGCAGACACCAAGAAAAGAAGCTTAGAAGTACTAAAATTGAAAGTGAAAATTTTGGGAAAAATTCCCCTATGTTTTGGTCAAGTGAGATTCTATAGGGAGGAATTGGATTTTCATAAATCTAAGTGGATATTTGAATTCTACATAAAAAATTATATAGAAATGGCAAAGTCATAAGTAATAAACCAAAAATCAAAGAAAAGGGGATTAAGGGTTATTTGTATAATGTTTGGATGAAATAATAATTTGTGATGTCCTATTATGTAATCAATAGGCCTAGCATCAAATGAGAAGAAGATTTGTTTAAAGGAAAAAGCTTGAAGGAAGAGGAAAAGCTTGAAAGAGGTAGCTAGCATTTACTTTCTAAATGTTACATTGCATTGTATTTATTGCTTTTTGTTATGCTATGTTGCTATGTCATGACGTGGATGAGACGATGATGTTATGTGATATATAACTCTATGCATGTGATGTCTTGGCTTATGTAATGTTGAGTGTTATGAATGAGAAGTATGTTATGTCCTTTCCATGGCATGTGCATTAAGTGGAAGTATGTATTAGCAAATTCATATGGCATAAAATGTTTTGCTTGTGTGACATCGTGAATGTGATGTTATGCTACTAAGATTCCTATAAATCTTACCCCATGTTCAACAAAAACCTAAGGCCTTCATTATCACAAGGAAAGGGCAAGGAGGTGGCCAATGCATGAAGAAATAATGAATGAATTATGGCTTTAAACTTTTCTTGTTTTTGTGGAAGAGTACAAATTAATCTTTTATGGATGACTATATGTAACAACCTTACACAATTACATGCTAAAGTATGCTATTAAAATCAACTATGTGGTTGATTAATTGGTATGCTAAGTTAGAGAATAATTATGGAAAGGAAATATAAGGGAGGCATAGAAGTCAACCATTTGGGAGGAAACTTTGACCGATGTGAATTTGAGCAAACAAGTGAGATAAATCACAAAACTTTCTAGATCAATAGATCTCATTTTTTTCTCTTTAAAATGAGTGGTAATATGCCTTAAACAGATATTTGTGTAAAAAGTTGTGCTTATCTAAAGTTAGGCAAAAATATAAAAAAAAAATGGAAAATAACCAAATGAATAGTACAGTTTGAAAATAAAACCAGGTTTGAATTTGAAGGCAATTTGTCTAGAACTTATTTTTCCTCAAAAGCTATTCCAAAGAGATTCTAATAGAACTTAGAATCACTTAATGTTGATTTTTCTAAAATTAGTTATGAATTTTTAAAGTTTGGCCAAATTATGAGTTGTTGTGAATAATAACCTGAGGAAAAAAAAATTTCAAAGTCAAATTTTTCAAACTTTTGGCCATCAAATGTGATTCCATTTACTTCTAATTGGTTGGTTATTTCATAAAAAGTGAAGGCGTTACACAATGTCTAAGAAGGAATTAAGGTGGATGTAAAGAAGGCTGAAGTAGTGCAGACCTAGCCAAGACCCACAACTATGACTGAAATCCGTCTCTTTCTTAGATTAGTCAGATACTATAACAGGTGTGTCAAGGATTCTCTAAAATTTCAGTTCTTCTCACCAAAAATGTCTAGAAAAGGTGCAAAGTTTTAGTAGACAAATGATTGTGAGGAAAGTTTTAATAAACTCAAGCATTGTCTACCCTCTGTGCCTGTATTAACTCTCATATCCGGAGGTAGTGGTTATACTATTTCCTATGATGTGTCGAGGATTGGACTAGGGTGTGTTTTGATGCATCATGGGAAGATGATTACTTATGCATCTAGACAACTCAAGAAACATAAACTGAACTACCCAACTCATGACTTGGACATGGCCCCAGTTGTTGTTGCCTTAAAAATTTGAAGGCATTAACTATATAGTGAGACATGTGAAATCTACACTGATCATAAGAGTCTCAAATATATTTTTTAGCAACAAGATTTGAATTTGAGACAAATGAGATGGATGGAGCTTTTAAAGGATTATGATTGCAATATCATATATCACCTAGGAAAAGCAACTATGGTCGCTAATGTCTTAAGGAGAAAGTATATCGGTAGATAATAATATTAATGATAGGAATGATATTAGAAGGAAAATAAACTCAAAAATATAAATAATAAATAATAATAATCTAAACTCCTTGTCAATTGATTAATCATGTCATAATTTAGATTAAGGTAAAGATAGTTTAGATGAAAGCTATTATTGACATTTTTTTGTGTTTTCTATCAATGACTTCAACTGGACTCAATCTGTGATAATGTAATGTGAGCATATAATACAAAGCAATAAACGGGTGGGAAAGGGCATGGTGTGAACCTATAAGGGGAAAATCCCATGAACGCACAACCAATTTGAAATATATTCACCCCAAGTAAGCTAAAAAACGCCTCATAATCCACTTGAACCCTTGAGCACAAAAAAACAAGAACCCAAAGTGTTGGAAGATGCCACAGGGTTAATCAAGTCTTGATAAGCCTGTTACTTCAATGAAAAACCCTAGAGAGAATCCACTCTCAAGTTTGGAAGCGCAAAAGTGCAACTTTTATTTCTCAAAATCAAGTCTGATTACAAAATAGGGGGTCCAAAGTATTTTAAAGAGACCTATTCAAATTTGACCTAAAAAGCATTAATGCAATCTAGAGACTCAAGATATTAAATACAAACTTAAAAGAAAATCAAGTTATAAGCATTTTTTACTTAGTTGAGAGATACTCAATATTGTTTGTGTTCTTCTATCTCGCTACTCCTTCGGTGAAATTCTTCTAACTTTCGCTTATTTGATTTATGTTATTTGTGTTTAAGCTTTAAATTTCTTTTAAATACCAATTTCACCCCACTCTTAGGTGTTTTGTCATTCTAACAGTTTCTAACCCTATCTTAGCTTACACGTGGTTCTGCCAGTAAAGTTGCCGCCAAAGATCCAAAAAAATCACTGCTAATGAATTGTAATTTGATAGTAAAATGTTTTTTGATTGTCTTTGTATCAATAAATTTTTTCTCTTATTTTCATTTTTTAATTCTTGCCATGCGCCATGCAAGTAACATGGAATGAGTTTAGGTGCTCACCAAAAGTGATGACTCTCCAAAATCATTAGATTTTGACCATCTAGATATAATCTAGATGGTCTAGATTTAATTTTTTTATTTTTATTTTTAAAATAATTATTTTAACAGGAATAGAATAAAAAATAAACATAATCTCTAAACTTTTTTTTTTTAAAATAATATCTTTATTTATAAATAATTAATTAAAGATATTAAATTTGAACCATTCAGATTTAATTAGTCTTGATGGTCCATATTGCTTATTAAGCAATGAGCGCCCGGTGCTTAGTGCCAAGTAACATTTGACAATTTAACATGGTTTTTGACAAATTAGCATGGTCCGCTATGATTCACCAGCGGTAAGGACGAAATTTTTAAAAAGTTAACATTATTTTTGGTTTTTTAAGTTTATTTTTATTTTAGTTTTAGTCACTTAATTTTTAAATTATAGGTTTTGATATTTCAAGTTTATTTTTTCTCAAAAACGATTATCCCTCTATAATTTAATAAAAATCTAGATCATTTTAACCATTGGAAGATCAAAACTTGTGTTTAAAATTTAAGAAACTAAAATCAAAATTCCAACAAAACTTGAGGGATTAAAGATTATAGTAATTCGTTTTTAAATGGGATGACATTTCAAAAACTAAGTTACGAGATTGAGTAAAGTTAGATGACGAAATAATTTAGTATATGCATGCTTATCATTTTTGTATTGTTTTTATTTACAACTTGAACCTCGCCCATTTATCTCCCCTAATCGGTTCCTCAATAGTCATCTCAAACAATCCTCTCCTCTCCTTTCTCGGACATCTCCGATATCACCAACTCGAGGCCCAACGTCACACCGCTCATGAAAGGCCGTTCATTCCCATCATCAGCTAAGCATTGTAATGCAATCTCTGTGTATTCCTTTAAGCACTCTGGCGTTATGCTTTCCGTGATGAATGGATCCACGGTTTCATAAATCTCATTCTCATTAACACCACTTCGAACACACTCTACCAGGTTTTGTTACTGCGTCTCCACCCCACGTAGGATACGAGGTCTCCCACACAAAGCCTCTGGAAGGACAACTCCAAATAAGTACACATTTGTCTTCTCTGTCAATCTTTGACACATGTAATATTCTGGATCCAAATATCCGATGCTTCCTTTAACTACGGTGCTTATGTTAATGTTGGATCTTGTGATTCCTAAGGGTCCTATTTTCGAGAGTCTGAAATTAAATCTGAAATCTTGCCCATCCGGTTCTCATCTATCGGGATGTTTGTCGATTTGATGTAACGGTGAATGAGTAGCTAAATAAAAGTAGTCATTAAAGTTCTAAAAACAAATATAGTCAACAACTAAAAAATAGTAGTTAATGCATAAGAAAAAGTAGTCACTAGAGTTCTAATAACCGGTCATCAAAGTTTTTGTAACATGTAGTTGAAGCTCCAATGAAGGGCCACTGGTGGGATTGCTGGAGCTTGAGCTTCAGTGGCCGGAAGTGCTAAGGTGATAATATTTAAAAAGGAAAAGAAAAAAATAGTAAAGGACATTTGTGTAATTTTATAAGATTTGAAAATTCCAAAATGGTACAAGGGATCTTAATTAGAATTTTGAAATTCACCCATACTGATTTTTTTTAATGATTTCTAAGGTATTTTATTGTCTTTTTTCCCCCCAAAATTCATGCACAAAAGCATAAAGATTACAAAAAGGGGAAAAGACAATAAAATACTCAAAAAATTGTTACATGACTTTCAAATTTTCAATTCAGACCCCTTATACAATTTCAAAAATGTTCAAATCTTGCAAAACTACGCAAATACCCTTCTATTTTTTTTTAAAAAAAAAATTACAATCTCAGCATCCTTAGTAGGTTTCCGGTCATTAGAGCTCCAATGCCAACAACCCTGCCGATGACCAACATCCATAGCTCTGGCAACATGTCATCAGAACTCTGGTGACTAGTTACCAGAGCTCCAGTGATTACTCTTTTTGATGTGTTGTCTACTTTTTTTAAGATATTGTCTATATTTATTTTTAGAACTCTAATGACTACTAGCTATTGGCTATTCTGTTACTTTAGTTGAGTACTTTCATTTTTAAAAATTTGCTGACTACTCTTGTTTAGTTATTGACTAATTTTGTTTCAAAAATTGAAAAAATGTATTAAATGTTGTTGACGATCTGATGACTACTTTTTGTTTAGTTATTTACTACTATTATGTAGTCAATGGCTATACAAAAATAGTTCTTAGAACTTTAAAAACAAAAGTAATCAATAGTGAGATTATAGGAGTCAATAGCTATCTGAGAGCAATTATTGAGAATAAAGACAATATTACCATTTCATAATATTTTAAAATTCTGAAACAGTACAAAGGGGTCTGATTTAAAATTTTGGAATTCACCCACCTTGATTTGTCTTTTAGCATATTCTAGGTATTTTAGTTTTTTTCCCCCCTAAAAAGTCAATCATAAGTGAAACTGTTATAAAACTATGAAAATACATAGATTAGAGAGATAAGCAAGACACGAGAATTTGAGAGAGAGATGGATAAATTCTTGTTCCTTAGATTTTTTTTTTCCAGGTACATATAATCCTTTTTGTTAAGCCACTATTCATTACAAGCTTCAAGGCCTTTTAAGAGCTACAATTCATAAATAGAAGAATTAAGTCACATTACGGTACAAACATGAAAACATTGGTGGTCATAGCAATAAATATTAGAATAAACCATCCATTTAAGAATTATATGATATAATGACATTAGTCAAGAGATGAAATTCTAAAAAGATTGTAGAGTTATTAACATCCACTCACCATAATATTAGCAACAATTTATTTTTACCCCTGTTTAGCGGGAGATGAGCACCGATGGCTCATCTCCCAATACATTGTTTATCACACCTTACTTATATAGTACCTTAGCATTCATTTAGAACCATTCCGGACCATGTTGGATGGTCTTACACTTAAAATTTTCAATTTGGATGTTAATTTTCGGAAAATTACTGTTCACTGTCCAGTTTTCAGATTACAGGTCCAACTTTAAAAAAACATAACTAATTCTAGAAAAATCGTATGGAGGTGTTTCAAAATTCTACAGAAAGCTCTTTCAATGCTCTTTAAGGAAAACATATTCAACTGAACTCATCCTCATTGAAAATGTACAGTTTATTGGATTAAGATTACTATTCGTTTGGTAAAATCTGGACTTTCCAGATTCTACGCCTTAACTTTGGAAATTCATATCTCTTCGTATACACATCCAAATGAGGTATTTTACCACTCATTTTAAAGCTTGAGATGTGCACTATAAGTATAACAAATTTCGTATCTTAACTCATTCATATGATAGGTCAAACTGAAGCTTGAAACTAACTGCTCCATGACCTACGTTTTATCCCTTAACATCTCTTTACTTTAATTCTTTTTATTTCTTTGGCATACCTAACATGGGCTTACTTTTTTCCATTCATGCTCATACATTCCTATACATGCCATAAGCTTTATAATTAAATACATGACATTCACAACATAAGTCATAACATAAGAGAATTATACATTGAATAATAATATCAATCATTAGCATCAATAATTCTCCACTTCTTCTCCTTGCTTCTCATACCATTGGTGACCATCATTGATTGACCTAAATGGTTGGTTATGAAGGGGTGAGATTCGGGGGAATCTCAGTAGCAAACATTACCACATACATGTACAAGATGGATACTAGTGTATGGTATGTAGTTTTTCATAAACTTAAGTTAACTAGTGACATGTCATCATGCTTTATGCTTGGTATAAAAATGCATGGCCATGGGAACATATTAAAAACAGAATTTCCAGCAACAATCATCAGGTCACAACATCATTCAAATAACAAATACAAACCAACACATGAGCATACCATGTCAAGCACATAAAGGGTAAGTTCACTACCTTGCACCGCAAGCTTTCCTCTTACTTTTCCTTTGACTCCCTTGACTTTCCAACCATGTGGGCATTCGGTCAACATCACCAAATATCCTCTTGGATGTTCCAAAGGTCCTAAACATAACCATAATGATCACACAATCCATTAGGACCATTAGATTACATAAAGTTCAAGACTAGCTTTCTTGAACCTCAACCCTTTCTCTTAGTCTTAGGGTTTTCTTTCTAACTTTTCTAATATAAATCTTATCATTTCCCATCCTTAAGATCCATTTCTTGTCAATTAGGACCACTTTAAATGGCCCTAGATTCAAGAATACCAAATTTGGAAATTTTGGTTCGCGGGTACTGTTCACGCAGAATCTCCAGAATTTTTTGCTCAACTTTGAAAATTCATAATTAAATCTATAAAAATCCAAATTGAGTGCTTCTAAGTCTCACTGAAATATCCTTAAGTTAAATTTAAAGGAAAAATAGTTTCAGGAACCAATTCTACGCCGAACAGTACCAGAATTGTACGGAACTTGACACTCTCCCAAAAGTTCAACACTGTTTCTAGATTTCAAGCCCTAACTTTGAAAAATCACCATAAATCGTACACATATCCAAATGCAGTGTTCTACCCATGGATTTGAAAACTCACAGAGTTTACTTTAGGCATGCCAAATTTCAGAACCAGATATGAATAGTAACTTATTCGAAATAGGCATCAAATCAGCATGTAATTCTTCCAATTTTCACATAGATCCACTTGGATCTACCATACTTTGAAGTGTTCTAGCAAGATCTAACAACCAAACTCCCTTCCCCACTCATCAACCATTTTGACCAGCCATCAAAAGGGAGAGAAGAGAGATTTTTCAACCTTAAAAGAGAAGGAAAACAAGACAAGAACACATCTAGAACCAAGATCTCACCTTGAATCCTTGATTGATGACCAAAGTTGATAGCTTTCCTTGGTTCTCCTCTCTTTTCCTCTCCTCTTTGCCTTGGACGAAATTCCCATCTGATTTAGGGGAGAGATGAGCTCCTTAGTGCTCTCAAAATATCTCATCTACCACATTTAATGAAAGTCCAAGTGTCAAATGCCTAAGCCTTCTTGAAACCTCACTCTTAATTAACTTAATTCATAATATAATTACATTCCAAAGTCAAGATCCTCTCCATTGGTAGCTTGACACTTGGAAAGCTTTAATTACCATCCATTAAAGGCTTGACAAGTGGCGACTTGTGGGCCAAGTAAAGTGCAAGACTCTGATTAACACTTTATCGGTGCACTTTTACTCCGGATTTAACTTCTTTTCTATAATTACAGTGCTCTGGCCTCTGTAATTATTTTCTGTCAGATCTATAAATTCCCTTTAATTCTAGAGAGTATCTATGAATTTTCTTAGGCCATAACACTTCCTCTAAGCCTTGTATAAAAATCATTTACTAAAATACCCTTTTATCGGTATAATCTGCTCTTTAATTTATTAAAGCCATTCCACTGGCCTTTTGGTTGCAGGACTAATTTTATAAATTAGTATAACCTTTCAACCAATTAATCCTCATTTTTACGTACATTTTTGACATCTCTTGCTATTTTAAATAATTACCTCAAACAGTGTACTTTTTACTGGCCATAACCTTATAAATTCCATTTAAGCTATCTCAAGGGTATTTTTGCCTTTTCTCTTCAAAGAAGAGTCTTAAAATATTATTTTCCATTTTTTTGGGATTTTCTTGGAATTTTCTGTACACTCTTCCATTTTTGCCATTGCTGGTCATAACTTTTTGAATTTACAGTTTAGTTCCTACTTGGACTTAACTTCATATAATCCTCCCTTTGAGGCTTCTAACTTAACCTTTGGCCTATATCTAGTCTCTTTTCTCTCTCTAGGCCTTTGAGACTTTACTGGAGTCTCTGACCTTGATTATATTGAAGCCCCTGAAAAACTTTTACTTTGCAGTTTAGTCCCTAAAACTGCTTTGACTTCCTTTCTCATCTTTGGGACTTCTGCTTAAAAGGGGTCTGGTAGTCTATCCAATTTAGGCTACTTTTGATGCTTCTAGGCCCAAAAGTCTGGATGTTACACTGTTTCATTAAGTAAAGAGTATAACCCATGTATTCCCAAACCCAGTTGTTTCTACTGTGCTCCTAGGGAATAAATTTTCTCGTGCCAGCCGTCACAAGAAAAAGAGAATTGACATACTTGGTGCCACTGAAAATTGGAAAAAAAAAGTTGAATTTCGATGCATAAAAAATTTCAGATTGAAGAAGGCATTGAATTTTAGACCTTTATGGGAAGAAGGCATCAAAGGTTTCTTATCTTCCATCCTTTTTGCATTCTCTAACAATCTTATTAATATATATTTTCATATATATTAAAATGGGGTCATATGTGGGTTGTTATTATTATATATTATATATAACTGAAATTTAAAGTGGGTTTAGATGGTTTTGTTTTCTCATTTAGCTTTGTTAATATTGCTATTTGAGTAAGCCATAACTCATTTTTGTTTGAGGAATGGTATTTGAAAAATGATCATTTTTTCCTATATATTTGGGGTTCATAGAAAATTCCAAATTCCTATTGATGGTATTTTTTAAATTGTGATATTTTTATTGTATATAGCAACATATAATGGAAGAGGAATTTAAACTCGAAATGGGGAGAAAGTTTGAAAGTCTAGATGAAGCCTGGAACTTTTGGAATGAATATGGGAGCAAAATTGGGTTTGGAGTTAGAAAGTATAATGGAACAAGGAGTAAAAAAGATGGTTCCATTATTACATATAGATATGTATGTTGTAAGGAGGGTATTCAGAAAAAAGATAGAAGAGAGACAACCACTTCTAGATATAGGCCTGTAATAAGAACCAATTGCAACGCAAGAATGGTTGTATCTCGTATAGATGAAAAATTCAAAATCACCAAGTTTAATTAATAGCACAATCACCCTTTTTATACACAAGAAATAGTGCACTTGTTACCATCACAGAGAAATTTATTAGAAGTTCAAGCTCATGAAGTAGATCTTGCAGAAGAATCTGGGCTTGAACCTAAGAAAGCTTTTGACTTAATGAATACATATGCTGGTGGTCAAGAAAACCTTGGTTATACCATGATAGATGCAAAGGACTACTTGATGAAGAAAAGGTAAAAGCATATAAAGTTTGGAGAGGTGCAATGTCTTCTTGAATATTTTCAAAAATAAATTGCTGAAAATCCTTCATTTTATCACAAATACCAATTGGATATAGAACAACAAGTTACCAATGTGTTCTGGGCAGATGCTTGTATGTTAAAAGATTATGCACATTTTGGTGAGGTTGCATCACTAGACATGACATATAGTACAAATAGGGATCATCGACCCCTTGCACTTTTTTCTGGTTTTAACCATCATAGATGTGTGGTCTTGTATGATGAGACCATTGAGTCTTTTAAGTGGCTATTGGAGACTTTCTTGGATGCTCACGCGTAAAACAAGCCTCAAATAGTGTTTACTAACTGGGATCAAGCTATAGCTAAAGTATTGAGTGAAGTACTTCCTAATACAAGACATTGTTTATGCACTTGGCATTTATTACAAAATGGCATTAAACACCTTGGGAACTTGATGAAAGAAGGTTCACACTTTTTGGCTGACTCCAAAAAATGTATGTTTGATTATGTCTAAGTGGATAAATTACAAGAAGTATGGAGTGAATTATTATCTTCTTACAATATCTATGAAAATGGATGGTTGAAGTCCATTACAATATTAAGGAGAAGTGGGCCAGGTATTATATGAAAGATGCCTTCACACCAGGCATGAGAAGCACACAAGTTAGTGAAAGTGTGAATGCTAAGGTGAAGAGATGCGCAAAGCCAAAATTAGATATTAATCGATTCTTCAAGAGATTTGATAAAGTTGTAGAAAAGAAATGACTTAAAGAGTTACAACTTGAGTATGAATCTCGATGAAAGATATCAAGGATGGTCAATCAAAGTGCACCTATCTTGCGCTAACTCATGCAATCTTATGCCCCTGCTACTTTTGACATATTCCAAGAATAATGGGACCTTCAGTTCTCTGAAAATTAATTGAACCTAGTGAGAAAGAATCATTGTTTGTATACACAAGCCATATGATACATGAAGAAAGGGAATGGAGAATTGAGTTTAACCTTGAGACACACAAAATTTGTTGCAGTTGTAAAAAAAATGAGACCACGAGCTTACTGTGTTGCCATGCATTGAAAGTATATGAGTCCAAAGATGTAAGAGTTATGTCTGAATAATATATTCTCAAGTAGTGGACCAAGGAAGTAAGGAATAGGATTGTCCATGATGTCAGGAAATAAGATACAAGCAGATCCTATACTTGACACAACACGAAGATTCAGACAACTGGTGATTAATATAGTAAGGTTGGCAACATAGGCTGCTATTACTCCTGAGGGATTTGCTCGTGTTCATAAATGTATTATTGAGTTACAAAAAGAGTTTCCTCAATGTCATGAAGATGATACTTTTGAACTGGTCATGGAGCCAGAAGATATGCCAAAGGAATTCAAGAAAAGAGATGAAAAATTCAAAAAGAGACATCACAAAGGTTGAGAAGAGAAGAATCGATAAAAAGAACAATATATATAAGGAAAAAATTTATATTTATATTTATATTTATGTGTTATAGGACTCTCAAGAGACTTCATCATCTAAGAAGCCATCTAAGAAAAAACAAATGGCTGAATCACAATGAAGGATATCCAAACTCAAGCTTCACCAATGTCATATTTCGAAGCTTCAACACAGCTTCACAAACATAAGATTCAACATTTTCATTCTCAGTTTCTCTAACACAACACGGTTTTCCACCCTCTAGGTCACACCAATTGTCATATACAAGCTTGCTGATGGTATGAATTAATAAATTGATTATCACTAAGTGTTATATATAGCTTTTATATTTTAATGTCATTGCCATTGACATTTACAAATATAGGCACAAAGTATTGCAATTCCATCACTTGAAGCCCTAGATCTTATGCCAAACTATATGTAAGGTAATGAATATGAAAATATATGCACACAATTTGCATTAAAATAACATTTTATTCAGTTCAACAATATCATATACAATTTGCTTTTAATATATAACCAGTTGTTGTACATTTTAGCCTCTTTATAGACTTGACATGTTACATGTTATTTTTCATATAGGAGAATAAAACACGCTTGGGACTTTTTATGGCTTTTGGAGATTGTTTTATAGCTTTCATCTCACTACTTTATAGCTTAGCATTGCTTATCATAACAAGTTCTAACTTGTGGAGATAGTTTGCTTTGCTTGTTTTTGACTACTTTGCTTCAATGAGCACTTTCTGGTTTTTTTGCAAAGCTTAAACGACAAACTTCTATAGGATGGTGTTTGCTTTGCTTCAATTCTCTATTTGAAAATATGTGCATCAATTTCCATCCTTCATTATACAATCTTTTTTGTCAATCTGCAGCAATTTATGGTAAATCACAATGTCTTGTAAAGATGTGGAATGTAAGATTCACATGGAATATATATATATCATTCCTTATAATATGTAGCAAGTATTTATTCTTTTTTTTTTTTAAAGTAGTCCTTGTAGTAGTTGTACATGTCAAAAATTTTATCAAATATTAAATGACAACACCTATTTGTTATAAATAATTAACTTAACAAACTTTCTTAATCTACTCAAATTAGTCAATTCTTATATTAAGGACTGGAGGTAGTATTTATTTTGTTCTGTAATATTTTCAATTTATAGCAATATGGTATCACCAAAAAGAATTTGCAGCAATGAACCAAAAAGAATTCGCAGTTATCCAAGTAAACTTTTTATATTTTTATACTAAATCTGCATGCTTTATTTTCTAAAACAACTAATTCTTATAATTAACTATGACAGAGTTGACATGAAGTCTAGTTTGGCACCACATCGATACAAAAAATTATACACCAACATCCGTAAGCCTTTATCAACTAAAATAATATTCAACGAGATTAAAGAATAGAAGCAAAGAATACATCTAGAATAAAATTCCTAAGGTAGCAATGCAGTATTATTTGGGAGGTTTCTAAGTTATTAGTACAATTTGGGCTGAACAGAAGCGACTTGGTTTGAGAATATATGGGCTATATTCTTTGCTTAATAAAAACGGTGCACATTGGGAGATGCGCCATCAATGCTCATCTCCCGCTGAGCAGGGAAAGGCATTCCCCAATCATATGTAGTTATGACAAACTGTAAACCAAACATACATGATGCTGATTTGTGGAGGCCCATCGTAAACGGATTCCATGAGATGCCTGATTGGAAGGGAAAAGCTAACAAAGTGACTCTATCAAGAATAGCGACAAACGTGGAAGAAGAATCTAAAGGAGTGGTCTTTTAGAAAATACCCTCCGTCCCCCCAAAGATACTTAAAACATTGAAGGCTATATCTCACAATTTTTTGATTAATTTGAACTTAAAACACACTGTGTATTTTTTGGGTGATGATCAGAAAAAATATGTGTGTGTGTGTGTGTAAAAGACACGCAGTTGTACACTTGTACAGATAGCTCTAGATGGCCCCCTTCTACTCTTATTTTCGGAGCGCCCCATCACATACATAATTGAATATTCCAAACTGAATGCACCTTGCCATGCAGGCTGTAAAGCGCACACAGGTGGAGTTTCGATAGGCAAATAACGCAAAGAGGTATTCTCCATATGCATCGTCCAATTGTTAATTAAATGAAATACTATTAGATTGAATGAAATATATATTAAACACAATCAATAAACTTTATGAGCTACTTATAAATCAAATATTCGTTGGATGGATATAAATATATAGTACTATATTTCATGTACGACCAAAGTCTGAATGGTTAGAACTAGTTTTGCTGCTTATTATTTTGATGAGCATCTCAAGCTAATCAGATTTGGACCGTACAAACCTGATTTGGACAATAGAAATTTGATTTTTTCTATTTTTATCAATAATTAATTTAATGAGTATAGAATCTAAAACAAAGACAATATCTTAACTATTATTCTTTTTAAAGAATAATTTTTTCTATTTAAAAATTATTAATTAAAATTTTTTTAAATCTAGACTGTTATCAATTCTAGATGGTTTAGATCTAATGAGATTAGGATACTCATCCATACTAGTTACCCAGATGGTCTAGTTAATGAGCAAGGGGAAAAAAGGACTATGCATACAAACAATATTTTTAGGGATCCCCACCTTAATTCCTTTCAACCAAAATATATATAGACATGCCTGTCATATAAAGTGTTGCATGGTTTTAACAGAGTTGTGATTATTATTATCAGAAATTAAGAGTTGACATTCGCATTATAAATGTTTTAAAAAAACATCCTAACTTAAAAAACATGAAGAAACACATTGTTAATGGCGTTAACGGAGTTATGAATATCATTATAAGAGTTGTTAATCATGTTACAACTATTGAAAAAAATGTGAGTTTAAAAATCTAAAAAAAAATGCGTTTAGTAGTATTTATGGAATTGTGAATACTGCCATAAAAGGTGTTAATCATATTACAGATGTTGAAACAATCTCCAAAAAAGAAAAAGTTGCCAATTGCTGTAGCTTCAGTGCCCGACGACCCACTTAAACTCCAGCATGAGTTGTCGACAGCCGGTGAGGAGAGCATAAGATTTTTTTTTAAAAAAAATAAAGCATAAAATTGTAAATTTACCAACATTTCAAAATTGTAATTTAGTAATTATGACAAATTTGGAATTTGTTAAATTCATGTGATTTTTTAGGATTCTGAAATTCAAAAATTACATTTTTGGAAAAAAAAAAAAAGGGACTATGAACACAAACAATATTTTTAGGGATCCCTACCTTAAATCCTTTCAACCAAAATATATATAGACATGCCTGTCATATAATGTGTTGCATGGTTTTAATAGAGTTGTGATTATTATTATCAGAGATTAAGAGTTGACATTCGCATTATAAATGTTTTAAAAAAAACATCCTAACATAAAAAACATGAAAAAACACACTGTTAATGGCGTTAACGGAGTTATGAATATCATTATAAGAGTTGTTAATCATGTTACAACTATTGAAAAAAATGTGAGTTTAAAAATCTAAAAAAAATGCGTTTAGTAGTATTTATGGAATTGTTAATACTGCCATAAAAGGTGTTAATCATATTACAGATGTTGAAACAATCTCCAAAAAAGAAAAAGTTTCCAATTGCCGTAGCTTCAGTGCCCTACGACCCACTTAAACTCCAGCATGGGTTGTCAACAGCCGGTGAGGAGAGCTTAAGATTTTTTTTAAAAAAATAAAGGATAAAACGGTAAATTTACCAACATTTCAAAATTGTAATTTAGTAATTATGACGAATTTGGAATTTGTTAAATTCATGTGATTTTTTAGGATTCTGAAATTCAAAAATTACTTTTGTGGAAAAAAAAAGGACTATGAACACAAACAATATTTTTAGGGATCCCTACCTTAAATCCTTTCAACCAAAATATATATAGACATGCCTGTCATATAATGTGTTGCATGGTTTTAATAGAGTTGTGATTATTATTATCAGAGATTAAGAGTTGACATTCGCATTATAAATGTTTTAAAAAAACATCCTAACATAAAAAACATGAAAAAACACACTGTTAATGGCATTAACGGAGTTATGAATATCATTATAAGAGTTGTTAATCATGTTACAACTATTGAAAAAAATGTGAGTTTAAAAATCTAAAAAAAAATGCTTTTAGTAGTATTTGTGGAATTGTGAATACTGCCATAAAAGGTGTTAATCATATTACAGATGTTGAAACAATCTCCAAAAAAAAAAGTTTCCAATTGCTGTAGCTTCAGTGCCCTACGACCCACTTAAACTCCAGTATGGGTTGTTGACAGTCGGTGAGGAGAGCTTAAGATTTTTTTAAAAAAAGAATAAAGGATAAAATTGTAAATTTACCAACATTTCAAAATTTTAATTTAGTAATTATGACGAATTTGGAATTTGTTAAATTCATGTGACTTTTTAGGATTCTGAAATTAAAAAATTACTTTTTTGGAAAAAAAGGACTATGGATACAAACAATAATTTTAGGGATCCCTACCTTAAATCCTTTCAACCAAAATATATATAGACATGCCTGTCATATAAAGTGTTGCATGGTTTTCATAGAGTCGTGATTATTATTATCAGAGATTAAGAGTTGACATTCGCATTATAAATGTTTTAAAAAAACATCCTAACATAAAAAACATGAAAAAACACACTGTTAATGGCATTAACGGAGTTATGAATATCATTATAAGAGTTGTTAATCATGTTACAACTATTGAAAAAAATGTGAGTTTAAAAATCTAAAAAAAAATGTGTTTAGTAGTATTTATGGAATTGTGAATACTGCCATAAAAGGTGTTAATCATATTACAGATGTTGAAACAATCTCCAAAAAAGAAAAAAGTTTCCAATTGCTGTAGCTTCAGTGCCCTACGACCCACTTAAACTCCAGCATGGGTTGTCGACAGCCGGTGAGGAGGGCTTAAGATTTTTTTTTTAAAAAAATAAAGCATAAAATTGTAAATTTACCAACATTTCAAAATTGTAATTTAGTAATTATGACGAATTTGGAATTTGTTAAATTCATGTGATTTTTTAGGATTCTGAAATTCAAAAATTGCTTTTGTGGAAAAAAAAAAAGGACTATGAACACAAACAATATTTTTAGGGATCCCTACCTTAAATCCTTTCAACAAAAATATATATAGACATGCCTGTCATATAATGTGTTGCATGGTTTTAATAGAGTTGTGATTATTATTATCAGAGATTAAGAGTTGACATTCGCATTATAGATGTTTTAAAAAAACATCCTAACATAAAAAACATGAAAAAACACACTGTTAATGGCGTTAACGGAGTTATGAATATCATTATAAGAGTTGTTAATCATGTTACAACTATTGAAAAAATGTGAGTTTAAAAATCTAAAAAAAATGCGTTTAGTAGTATTTATGGAATTGTTAATACTGCCATAAAAGGTGTTAATCATATTACAGATGTTGAACCAATCTCCAAACAAGAAAAAGTTTCCAATTGCTGTAGCTTCAGTGCCCTACGACCCACTTAAACTCCAGCATGGGTTGTCGACAGCCGGTGAGGAGAGCTTAAGATTTTTTTTTAAAAAAAAATAAAGCATAAAATTGTAAATTTACCAACATTTCAAAATTGTAATTTAGTAATTATGACGAATTTGGAATTTGTTAAATTCATGTGATTTTTTAGGATTTTGAAATTCAAAAATTACTTTTTTGGAAAAAAAAAAAAGGACTATGAACACAAACAATATTTTTAGGGATCCCTACCTTAAATCCTTTCAACCAAAATATATATAGACATGCCTGTCATATAAAGTGTTGCATGGTTTTCATAGAGTCGTGATTATTATTATCAGAGATTAAGAGTTGGCATTCGGATTATAAATGTTTTAAAAAAACATCCTAACATAAAAAACATGAAAAAACACACTGTTAATGGCGTTAACGGAGTTATGAATATCATTATAAGAGTTGTTAATCATGTTACAACTATTGAAAAAAATGTGAGTTTAAAAATCTAAAAAAAAATGCGTTTAGTAGTATTTATGGAATTGTTAATACTGCCATAAAAGGTGTTAATCATATTACAGATGTTGAAACAATCTCCAAAAAAAAAAAGTTTCCAATTGCTGTAGCTTCAGTGCCCTACGACCCACTTAAACTCCAGCATGGGTTGTCGACAGCCGGTGAGGAGGGCTTAAGATTTTTTTTTATAAAAAAATAGAGCATAAAATTGTAAATTTACCAACATTTCAAAATTGTAATTTAGTAATTATGACGAATTTGGAATTTGTTAAATTCATGTGATTTTTTAGGATTCTGAAATTCAAAAATTACTTTTGTGGAAAAAAAAAAGGACTATGAACACAAACAATATTTTTAGGGATCCCTACCTTAAATCCTTTCAACCAAAATATATATAGACATGCCTGTCATATAAAGTGTTGCATGGTTTTCATAGAGTCGTGATTATTATTATCAGAGATTAAGAGTTGGCATTCGGATTATAAATGTTTTAAAAAACATCCTAACATAAAAAACATGAAAAAACACACTGTTAATGGCGTTAACGGAGTTATGAATATCATTATAAGAGTTGTTAATCATGTTACAACTATTGAAAAAAATGTGAGTTTAAAAATCTAAAAAAAAATGCGTTTAGTAGTATTTATGGAATTGTTAATACTGCCATAAAAGGTGTTAATCATATTACAGATGTTGAAACAATCTCCAAAAAAGAAAAAGTTTCCAATTGCTGTAGCTTCAGTGCCCTACGACCCACTTAAACTCCAGCATGGGTTGTCGACAGCCGGTGAGGAGAGCTTAAGATTTTTTTTTAAAAAAATAAAGCATAAAATTGTAAATTTACCAACATTTCAAAATTGTAATTTAGTAATTATGACGAATTTGGAATTTGTTAAATTCATGTGATTTTTTAGGATTTTGAAATTCAAAAATTACTTTTTTGGAAAAAAAAAAAAGGACTATGAACACAAACAATATTTTTAGGGATCCCTACCTTAAATCCTTTCAACCAAAATATATATAGACATGCCTGTCATATAATGTGTTGCATGGTTTTAATAGAGTTGTGATTATTATTATTAGAGATTAAGAGTTGACATTCGCATTATAAATGTTTTAAAAAAACATCCTAACATAAAAAACATGAAAAAACACACTGTTAATGGCGTTAACGGAGTTATGAATATCATTATAAGAGTTGTTAATCATGTTACAACTATTGAAAAAAATGTGAGTTTAAAAATCTAAAAAAAAATGCGTTTAGTAGTATTTATGGAATTGTGAATACTGCCATAAAAGGTGTTAATCATATTACAGATGTTGAAACAATCTCCAAAAAAAAAAAGTTTCCAATTGCTGTAGCTTCAGTGCCCTACGACCCACTTAAACTCCAGCATGGGTTGTCGACAGCCGGTGAGGAGGGCTTAAGATTTTTTTTTATAAAAAAAATAGAGCATAAAATTGTAAATTTACCAACATTTCAAAATTGTAATTTAGTAATTATGACGAATTTGGAATTTGTTAAATTCATGTGATTTTTTAGGATTCTGAAATTCAAAAATTACTTTTGTGGAAAAAAAAAAGGACTATGAACACAAACAATATTTTTAGGGATCCCTACCTTAAATCCTTTCAACCAAAATATATATAGACATGCCTGTCATATAAAGTGTTGCATGGTTTTCATAGAGTCGTGATTATTATTATCAGAGATTAAGAGTTGGCATTCGGATTATAAATGTTTTAAAAAAACATCCTAACATAAAAAACATGAAAAAACACACTGTTAATGGCGTTAACGGAGTTATGAATATCATTATAAGAGTTGTTAATCATGTTACAACTATTGAAAAAAATGTGAGTTTAAAAATCTAAAAAAAAATGTGTTTAGTAGTATTTATGGAATTGTGAATTTTGGCATAAAAGGTGTTAATGATATTACGGATGTTGAAAAAATCTTCAAAAAGAAAAAGTTGCCAATTGGTGTAGCTTCAGTGCCCAACGACCCACTTAAACTCTAGCACGGGTTGTCGACAGCCGGTGAGGAGAGCTTTAGATTTTTTTTTTTAAAAAATAAAACATAAAATTGTAAATTTACCAGCATTTCAAAATTTTAATTTAGTAATTATGAGGAATTTGGAATTTGTTAAATTCATGTGGTTTTTTAGGACTCTGAAATTAAAAAATTACTTTTTTGGAAAAAAGAAGGACTATGGATACAAACAATAATTTTAGGGATCCCTACCTTAAATCCTTTCAACCAAAATATATATAGACATGCCTGTCATATAATGTGTTGCATGGTTTTAATAGAGTTGTGATTATTAATATAAGAGATTAAGAGTTGACATTCACATTATAAATGTTTTAAAAAAACATTTTAACTTAAAAACCTGAAAAAACACAATGTTAATGGCGTTAACGGAGTTACGAATATCTTTATAAGAGTGGTTAATCATGTTAAAACTATTGAAAAAAATGTGAGTTTAAAACTCTAAAAAAAATATATGTTTAGTAGTATTTATGGAATTGTGAATATTGCCACAAAAGGTGCTAATCATATTACAGATGTTGAAAGAATCTCCAAAAAAAAAAAAAGTTGCCAATTGCTGTAGCTTCAGTACCCAACGACACACTTAAACTCCAGCAAGGGTTGTCCACAGCCGGGGAGGAGAGCTTAAGATTTTTTTTTTTAAAAATAAAGGATAAAACGGTAAATTTACCAACATTTCAAAATTTTAATTTAGTAATTATGAGGAATTTGGAATTTGTTAAATTCATGTGATGTTTTAGGATTCCCAAATTCAAAAATTACTTTTCTGGAAAAAAGAAGGACTATGAATACAAAAGATATTTTTAGGGATCCCTACCTTAATTCCTTTCAACCAAAATATATATAGACATGTTAGTAATATAAAGTGTTGCATGGTTTTAATAGAGTCGTGACTATTATTATGAGAGATTAAGAGTTAACATTCACATTATAAATGTTTTAGAAAAAATCCTAACTTAAAAACCTGAAAAAACATGGCGTTAACAGAGTTATGAATATCATTATAAGAGTTGTTAATCATGTTACAACTATTGAAAAAAATGTGAGTTTAAAAATCTAAAAAAAATATGTGTTTAGTAGTATTGATGGAATTGTGAACATTGGCATAAAAGGTGTTAATCATATTACAGATGTTGAACGAATCTCCAAAAAAAAAAAAAACTGTTGCCAATTGCTGTAGCTTCAGTGCCCAACGACCCACTTAAACTCCAGCATGGGTTGTCGACAGCTGGTGAGGAGAGCTTAAGATTTTTTTTTAAAAAAAACAACAAAGCATAAAATTGTAAATTTACCAACATTTCAAAATTTTAATTTAGTAATTATGAGGAATTTGGAATTTGTTAAATTCATGTGATTTTTTAGGATTCTGAAATTCAAAAATTACTTTTTTGGGAAAAAAAGGACTATGGATACAAACAATATTTTTAGGGATCCCTACCTTAATTCCTTTCAACCAAAATATATAGACATGCCTGTCATATAAAGTGTTGCATGGTTTTCGTAGAGTTGTGATTATTATTATCAGAGATTAAGAGTTGACATTCACATTATAAATGTTTTAAAAAAAATCCTAACTTAAAAACCTAAAAAAACACATTGTTAATGGCGTTAACGGAGTTATGAATATCATTATAAGAGTTGTTAATCATGTTACAACTATTGAAAAAAATGTGAGTTTAAACATGTAAAAAAAATATGTGTTTAGTAGTATTTATGGAATTGTGGATATTGCCATAAAAGGTGTTAATCATATTACATATGTTGAAACAATCTCCGAAAAAAAAAAAAAGTTGCTAATTGCTGTAGCTTCAGTGCCCAACAACCCACTTAAACTCCAGCATGGGTTGTCGACAGCCGGTGAGGAGAGCTTAAGATTTCTTTTTTAAAAAATAAAGCATAAAATTGTAAATTTACCAACATTTCAAATTTTTAATTTAGTAATAATGACGAATTTGGAATTTGTTAAATTCATGTGATTTTTTAGGATTTTGAAATTCAAAAATTACTTTTTTGGAATTTTCCCCATTTAAAACTATATATATGTGGCCAACAAGTGCCTTTTGTTTAATTACAATTGCATTTTGCATCTTGCTTGGAAGATTCACTAAAAAAAAAAAAGAACATACTGTAGTGATTGTGCATGCAGTCAATACCTTTGATGTTGGTGAACACTGAAGGACCACACAAAGTTGAAAATGGCCACCAACCATTAAAAGCCTGCCCTTCTTCAAAAGTAATCTCTTTGTTTAGAACCCCACCAAGCTCTAGCTTCTTTGCTCTGTTCAGCGTCTCCGTCATTGACTCGAGGCCCAACATCAAATCGCCCATGGAAGGTCGTTTATTCCCATCTTCAGCTAAGCATTGTAATGCAATCTCTGTGTATTCCTTCAAGCACTCTGGCGTTATGCTTTCCCTGATGAATGGATCTACAGTTTCATAAATCTCATTCTCATTAACACATCTTCGAACCCACTCTACCAGGTTTTGTTGCTGCCTCTCCACCCCACGTAGGATAGGAGGCCTCCCA
This sequence comes from Neltuma alba, assembly GCF_004799145.2. NCBI lineage: Eukaryota > Viridiplantae > Streptophyta > Magnoliopsida > Fabales > Fabaceae > Neltuma > Neltuma alba. The sequence continues at coordinate 93,823 of NW_021637852.1, read as the reverse complement.
CACAAAGTCTCTCGAAGGACAACTCCAAATGAGTACACATCTGACTTCTCCGTCAATCTTTGACACATGTAATATTCTGGATCCAAATATCCGAAGCTTCCTTTCACTACTGTGCTTATGTTAATGTTGGATCTCGTGATTCCCGAGGGTCCTATTTTGGAGAGTCCAAAATCTGAAATCTTGGCCATCTAGTTCTCATCTATCAGGATGTTTGTCGATTTGATGTCACGGTGAATGATAGCATGCTTTGCACCTGTATGTAAATAGTGCAGTCCCCGTGCTGCACCCAGACAAATCTCCAGCCTTTGACGCCAAGAAAGTAGGCGCTGATCAGACTCGTAGAGATGGTCAAATAGGGTCCCACGAGCCATGAACTCGTAGACAAGGATCATCTCATTGCTATCTGTGCAATAACCCATAAGAGACACCAAATGATGGTGACGAAGCTAAGAGAGCATTTCAATCTCAGTTTGGAACTCTCTAAGCCCTTGTTGTGAACCTTCTTTGAGCCGTTTGATTGCCACAGAAACTGAACCATTATCAATTTGACCTTTATAGACATTACCAAACCCTCCAACACCTATTACTAAGCTATCATCGAAATTATCAGTGGCTTCTTTCACCCCAATTATTGAAAAGCACCGACACAAATCCAATGGCACTAATGGTGTCCCTGGGGCTTTGCTTGCTTTAGACTCGGCTACTGTTTTTTGTTGCCAGTGTATTAGACAAACAATAAGGGATAGAATAAGGAAGCCCAAAGCTGCCCCAACAACTATGGGTATCATTCTCCTTGTGTTCATTTGCGACGAGGATGATGGCAGTGAGGGAGATGAGCGTGGGACGTCACTTATTTTGAAAACTTCAACACCATTCAATAACACGTCTCTGTAAGTGCTTTTACGTGTGCTTCTTGCAATAATGGGAAGTGGTTGCAACTTAATTGGAAGATTCAACTTCGTTGTGTTTCCTTTGCTCTGCATCCACACAGTGTAGTCCCTATGGACGGGAACCAGCAGGTTGCCACTCCATTGGAGCACATCGGCGTAACCCTCCGCTAAATGATCATCTATAAAGATCTGAAAAACTCTGTCTCCAACATTTTTTACTGCTTTGTCAAACTCACAGAAATGTAATCTCACCGGATAAAAAAACTTAAGAGTCCACTTCAAACTCCCAAGTCACATTAAATTTGGACGTTTCTTTCATCTCGTAATTTCTGACAGTCTTATACACTTCATCCGGTGCAAAATAATCTTGATCATCGCTGTAGGCTAGATTCACACCAAAAGCTGCCGATACACTGGACGGCCGCTCTATCTCCAAGTACGAAAGATCCTGGTCCCACTCACGAAGCATACCAGTATCATCTTGGGGAGGAATCTGCCTCCCACCAACGTTAATTCTGTACATGGACTCAAGAAAACTGTTGTTTTCAACAGGAAGCCTGGGTCCATCTTTCAATTGGATACCTTGCAGGTTGTCTGGACTGGTGTAATAAAGATCGCTAGGCATAGAGATGACCTCGATCCCTTTGACAAAAGTGTAAGCGTTCGGATGAGACAGATTGGGCAAGAAGGTCTCCTTTAGCGTCTGACCTTGCTCAACACAGACACAGTACTCTCGTGAAATGGTTTCTTGGGCAGCGTCATGGGTCTCAAGTGAAGCATTGAAGTCCTTAAGAAGGGTGAAAGATCCTGCTTTGACGGAGAAGAGAGAGTCCGAGAGAAGGAAGTTGTGGCCGTAAGAATACGGGTAAAAGTACAGGCGAATAAACTTGCGGCCCTTGGTGACCCGAAAGGCCTAGGAGAATTCAGAGCGAGAGAGGCGTGCGGCGCCGTAAGGGCTTGTTCTGTTGACTGGTGCATCGACTTTGACCGAGATTGTGTCGACGTTGGGGTCGATGAGAGAAAAAAGAGTGAAGCCATTGTTGTCTCCGGTCCAGGTCTGCTTATTAACAGACAGAATATTGCCGGAGTTACCACAGCTGACGGCGAGATGATCTACCGGTATGTAGGAAGTGACGTGCACAGTTAAAATGAGTTGGACGAAGAAGAATAAGTTGAAGGACATGGTGGTCGCTGGTAGGTTAGTGAATATGAAGAGAATCAGAGCTTAGAGGCGATTTATCAAAAGCTGAACAGAGAAGTTACAGCAGAGAGTCCCGTGAGACAATTATCGAGGCGTCTGATATTTTATTCAAAGAGACAGTGCTGTTTCTTTCTCATTTATTTTCAAAGAGCCCATGGTCCATGTAGTTTCATGATACAAAAATCCATGGTCAATTTGAATGTGTGGAGCCCACACCATCTCATTCAATTGTATAAGGACCACGGGTTCTCGTATTCCTCGTCACAAAGAGCCATATATAACTTGCATTGTCTACCTTTGGGGCTCTCAGGCCTGGGTCGAAGGTTTAGTCAGTTTGAAGACAACGTTCTCGTTCAAGCTGCCCACAGCAGTTACAGCGACGAAGAAGTGATCTTTGTGATCGAGAAAAAAAATGTTGAGAAGTTAGTTTCTTTCAAGAGTAGGTGATTCTTTTCTTTTTTTATTACTATTTTTTTAAATTCATAGCTACAGTATGTTAATGGGTATCTTGGGAAGTAAAAACTAGTATAAAAATTCTCCAATTAGATAATAACTTGTGTAACTTGCAAATAATTTCCAGGCACAGCGGTTGACTTATTCGTCAATGGCAGCTCCGATTTCGTGAAAGGAAAGAAACATCCAAAAACTAATCACGGGACTTTACGAGGTCGGGACCAATTGAATTGAAGAGCTGGAAAAAAAGAAGAAGAAAAGAAAAGTTAAATAGAGTGAAGAAAGGACAAATCATTAATCGGAAAATTACAATAAAACCCCATCTAAGAAAATTAAATACAAAAAAGTCTCTTCAAATTATTAAATTATTCTGAAATCCTAAGGCACCTCACTACAAGAGATTCTATCTATTTAATTACCAAATTACCCTCTTTTTTTAAAGTATACATTGACAACTAAAAAAGCAGGCGTTAATAACTTAAGGTTTAACGGTTAACAATTATCGCAGCAGGTATTAACAATACCTTTTCTCAGCACATCACAAAAATATAATGTATGAGTTGTCAAAAGCTGCTGTAATAGTTGTTAATCATTATATTTTAAGTTGTTAATGGCTGCACTTTCAGTTGTCAATGCATACTTAAAAAAAAAAAGATAAAAGCAATTTGGTAATTAAACAAATGAAATTTTTACAGTAAGATCCCATAGAACTTCAAAATAATTTGATGACTTCAAGATATTTTTTTTATATATTTAATTCTCTTATATAGGGCCTAATTGCAAATTTTTCATCATCAATGCACACTGTTTTGAATGTGAAAGCTACTAGGGCATTATTTGATGGGGGGATTACAATCAAATCCTTAAAAAAAAAAAAAACTAATAACTCCCAATAACAACTTAAATAGTTTGTAATGACAAGTTTCAGAATAAGAAATAACAGCCTTTAGGATTTATTTTGTAATTATTTTTCTTTCTTAGGAATTCATTATAATTTTCCCTTAACTGATTCTTTTCATTGTGCAAAAAGTGGATGAGGAGAGCCGCCGCAAAACTCATTGTTTTTGCTACAAAAAAAATAAAAAAGGAGTTCACCGTCTTCTTCGGCCAAGAAGAGACCATTGTCCACAACTTCAATCCTTTGCACCAACGGGAGTTGGTCTAAGTGGTAAGCGGCTTGATACTACTTAAGCGAGGTCTCGAGTTCGAGCCTCAGGGCATGCAGAAATCCTTGTTGGGAGACTCACCAACCATACCCAGGTGCGTGACGCAGGTCAGATCCAAATGTACTCAGAGCAAAGCTCAGGTGAACTGGGTGGGCAACCAAAAAAAAAAAAACTTCAATCCTTTAGGTATGAAAAAACGAGCCGGCCCAACACTATAGGGTTGGCTTGTCACGAGTTTCGGGGTTAAATGAGCTGGTCTTTGAGCTGGTAGGCTTAAGCCAGCCCGTCCCATTTAACCAAAATTATTATTATTATTGCATACTTTTAAAGAAATAAAAATAAAATGACAAAAGTATATATTAAAAACATTTTGTCCAAAGAAAAAAAAAAAAAAAGAAATTAGTATCATAGATTAGAGATGTGAATCACTTTGAGTTTATTTTTCATGATAAATTTGTTTAAAGTTAATTTTCTCTAAACTTGTTTGGGAAAATGACAAAAAAAAATACTCATTGAAATTGAAAAAGATAAAAAGTGATCCAAATAAATGAAATGACCAAATGGACATGAGGTATGAATTTGGGATTTGCAGATTTTGGTAAAATGACTAAAACGCTCCTAGAGTAAGACAAAGAAAAAGCAATTGAATATTTTCACATATTAATATGTTGATTAAAATAGGTTGAAAAACTCATTACATAAATGGTCACTTTCATTTTGTAAATTGTTATTTTCATTATATATTTAGTAAAATTGTGCGTAAAATCATTAGAAATAGTTGCAAATAAACAAGTTGCAAATCCCCTAATGTAAATGGGAACTTTCATTATGCAAGTTGTGATTCTTTTTACTTGTTTTGTAAAAATGTCTGCAAATAGCTTCTACCAAATTGTAAAACTCCTTATGCAAATAGTCACTTTTATTTCATAAGTTGTTGTTCTCGTTATATGTTTAGTAAAATTATATACAAATAGATTATAAATTGTTACAAACAAACAGATTGTGAAACACATTATAGAAATTGGTATATTCATTTTGAAAGTTGTTAATCACTTCAGAAATGCTGTTAAAAGCTACATTCATTATAATGAAACCTAAAAGAAAACTAAATCCAAGTTCCTCCAGTCACCAAAAAGGGTTCTTCAAAATCATATTGCCCCCGTCACAGGAGTATATTGTCGTCGTTGAAGTTAGTTATTGTCGTTGAAGTACATTGCCCTGTCTAAAATAACTCGTACTCCCTAAGATTGCCGCCGTCAAGGAGGTTTCTGAAGTAACACCAACTATGATAAACAAATAGGAAGCTTGAATATTGTTCTTCATAAAGCATTTTCAATGGGTCCCCAAAGCTTAAAATATTATTGTCTAGCATTCTTCTTTCTGGTTCTATCTCTGTTCTTTACATAAAACTGTTTTCACAGAATATGAAGCTACCTGATTTTCTAGTATTATCAAACCATTTGTCCTGAATTTTACAAAACACATACTGGGATTTACAACTTTCGTGGTAAAAGTGACCACTTTGTTAATGAGTTTTGCAATATGTTTTCAGGGGATGGGCAACTTGTTTCTATAAACTAATAAAATTCCATGCTGAATTTTACAAAACATATAGTGGGATTTACAACTTTAGTAGTGAAAATGATCACTTCTTCAATGGATTTTGCAACATGTTTTCAGGAATGGGTAACTTGTTTCTAAAAACCAACAAAATTTCATGCTGAATTTTACAAAACATATACTGGGATTTATAACTTTCGTAGTGAAAGTGACCGCTTTGTTAATGGGTTTTGCAACCTATTTTTGAGAGATAGGTAACTTGTTTTTGACCACTAATAAAATTTCACTCTGAATTTTACAAAACACATAGTGGGATTTACAACTTTCATAGTGAAAGTGACCACTTCTTCAATAGACTTTGTAAACCTATTTTCACTGGATGGGCAACTTGTAAGCATAAATAAACCATTTAGTGGACGTGCATCTGAAAAACATCATAGTAAATATTGAACCATTAACTTTCATAATTAACTACATGTGTAATGAAATATACCATTCACGTAATGATATTTACCAAAAACCAGCAGGCATATGACAGCAGTGACATTACGTAATTGCTTGCCACCTTTTTCTGATTTTTGCTACATCATTCACCAAATACTAAGTATAAACCCTCAAACCCAATAATCATGTCCCTATTTCACCATGAAGCACCCATAAAAATGAACAACCCAAACCCTACTATCAACTTTTACTCACTTACGTAATCTCACAGGTTCACTCCCTCTCTTCTTCTCTCTTTCTCTTCCTTGTTTTTTCTCTGCTTCTTCTCTAAACTTTATTTCTCTCTCTCTCTCTCTCTCTCTCTCTCCCCTCCCTTATATTGTTGGTGATGAGATTGAGAAGGGAAGATGAAAGACAATATGTACCAAGTCTCAAACCCCAAGCATAATGAAATACTCATTAGGAGCATACCAGAACGTAGTAGGAGAGACCACATCTTCTTCTTCTTCATCGAACCCTTTGACAGTTCATGCCTAGCCTCCAGTTCTGCCACCCTTCGAAGAAGAAGAGAACCTGAAGAGAGAGAAAATAGCTCTCTGAACATGAAGTGAAAGAGAAGACAAAAAAGGATGAGAAAAAAAGCATTAAGGTAATTTGTTAGAATTTGTAAATCCCAATTCAATACTTGTAGACATATTGGTCCTTTGTGAAATTAGAATGACTAATCTAGAATTTCAAAATTCAAATGGTATTTATATGGGATTTTCTCAACTTGTTTCCATATTCTTTTTCATTCTTTTTATGAACAACACAATTTTTAAAAAGAATTTGTTATTATTCTAACTTACATGCTACTTTTTTTTAAGATCTCAACTATTATTGGTTTTTTAAGTTTGAATATGTAAATTATTTTTTAATTTGAAATTTAAAATTTTATTTATGCTAAAATCAAATAATATTAGTCAAGAAAAACAACTTTTGAATATTAAATCTACAATTACTGTAAAATGTGTAGACCATGCTCAGTAAAGTAATAATATTCTTTTTTTATTTTTGAGAATGATAGCTTTTAGAATGAGATTAATAGATTATAGTGGTTTCATTTTACATTTAGATTAACTTTTGACATATAATAATTTTTTTTAATAAAAAGCTACATACTTAAATTACTAACCCCATACTAAGGGATGTTCAACATTGTAACCTTATCTATTTTCTTAAAATATACTAAGTGATTGTTGTTACTATGACGGAACATTCAAGAGGGAAATAAATTGGGTGTTAATAAAAATTTTCAAATGACAAAGAATGTAAACTTAATAAATGAAGCCAAAGTAGAGTGCAGAAGGTATCACCTATCATTTGAAGAAAGAGGAGGAGAAATAATACACACAAAGATTTATATCGGTTTGATCAAACCTTGACCTACATCTAGTTGATTTAGAACCTCTTAGTTACCTCGGGGTTAATGTAGATAAAATAAAATGAAAATGCAACATAGTGCACAATCCGGATTGTCTCTCTTGCAGAGCCTTTTTATTTCAAAAGTTAAAGTAAACTAAGTATTAAAAACATTGAAAAGGTTTTAAAATTGATTTTTCTTTCACCAAAACTATATTGAAAACAATGCAAATAAAATAAATTCTAAATATTATTTTTGTACTTTTTAATAAAATAATGGATGAAAATATGAATTTTGATTTTAAGAAATTCAAGGATAAGATGCTTTTTTAAGATCAACCAATGGCTATCCTAGCTTTCTTAAAGTTATAGGAGTAACTCAAGTAATTAAAGTTGGTTTAGAGAAGTTATTCCTTTTAAATTAATACTCAATTAGAATATTAATCAATTATTAAATTTACTTCAAGCACAATCCCTATACAAGCTTGCATAGAAATAATTTAACAATGAATCAATCAAGGAACAAAAAACAGAACCAGGGATTAAACCAGTCGAGACATTGGGTCAAGGATTATTGGTTGGACCGTGATCAAACCAGTCATATTAAAAGAATACAATTTAACTCACAATATTAAAATAAAACAAAATTCATAAATAATAATCACTCAAAAAATATAAGAAACCACGGGTGTTAGGACACCAAAATTCAAATAATCTAAACCAAGCATTTAGAGATCACACACACTAGAAATCAAGCAATCAGTCATCATTCTAACACTTCTAAAAAGGTTTAAATTGAATAGAGCTATGTCATAGTCACCTACAACTACTAGTCTGCCACACGTTTAAATTATTTACGGGAAATAGGAAATATCGGCCTGGACTTTAAATTAATCGTTGTGGTTTTCCATGATCCAGCAGTTTTTTTGATGTCATTATTTTTTCTTTTCTCAATGTGCAATAGTGAGCAGACTGAAGGTATGATATCTCTCTATCACCTCAATCACTTACTTTCCAGTTTCTTCCTTCACCCACTCTTTTACTTCTCTTCTTCACTCTCTTTCTCCTTCTCCATCTTTCACTTGTCTAGACAATGGAAAAATGGAGCTTAGGGAGCAACAGCTCGAGCATGGGCTTACTAGAAAAGAACAACAGTAATGAAATGAGGAGTGGCTGAAGCTGAGAGCAGTCGTGATGCAGGTAAGAAGAGGAGAGGAGTTAGAGTGACGACTCTCAAGCAAGACAACGGTGACAGAGTTTTTCTGTTTAGGGATTTGGAGAACACAATGACGAAGAGCAAAACAAAGTAGTGAAGCAAGCACAAACAAAACCAGTGTCCATGGAAAATAATTCTTCTTCTCCTTTTTTTATTGAAAAAAAACAGAGAAAAACTCTGTCCACAATGAAAAAGCATGATACGGCTAATTCAGCAAACCAACGGGTTACTCCGGTTATGTCCTGTTCAAAGGAGTTCGTAAAGGTTCAGTCTGGATTAGATTTTTCCCAGTTTAAGAGATGAACCAAATCGGATAAATGGCCGGTTTGTCGGTTTTCAGCCTGGACCGATCGGTCCGGTCTGGTTTTTTGTATTATGGAATCAATAAAGGTATAAACATATAATTAAATATATATTCATAAACGAAGGATTCTAACTTACAATTTCCAATCAAAATCTTAAGAAAATCCAATCCAAACCAAGAATTACAGCTAGTAATTCCTGGTTTTAAACCACACATAACAAATTCCAAACTAAATCATCATTACATAGTCTAAACTAAAGATTAGAAATGAACTCCTCCTCTTTGTAGCTCCCAAATTCAAGCCATGAAAATCAATCCCAAACAGCACATAAAACTCAACGTCTCGTAGCTTTGAACCGAGCTACAACTCATATAAAGAATCCAAAAGCCATTGAAGTAGCCTTGACAGAGAACCAGACAGAGAATTAGTGAAGGCTGATGGTTGTGAAGAGAGAAAGAGGTGACATCGTGATGCTCTGAAGGTGGAATGGAAGAAGAAAAAGGATGGTGTGAATGGGGGGGAGAATGACGGTGAAGAGCTGGACGGTCGCTGGTTGTGAGGATGAAGGGGGTGGAGTCGCCGTTGATGGGTCTCTATGCTGGCCGAAGAAGACGATGATGTTGGTAGAGGAAGAAAGACGACAATGAGGAGGATAAATGGGGGAGTCGCCATCGATGGTAAAGGTAAAGAAGAGTGAAGACGGAAATAGAGAAAGGGGGTGGAGATGAATGTTGGGGTCCCTGGTTCTTTTGTTTTGTTTTTTGAGTTCGCTGGTCGCGCGGCCTCCCTGGTTTTCTATTGAGGAAGAAGTTTTAACAATGCCCTAAACTTCCTTCAAAACGGTGAGTTTTAGTGTCCAAAGGTCCTTCACTGCAATTTTTGAAATCTCAGGTCCTTTTCTGCAATTCTCTTAGATCCTTCTTTGTCTTTTCCAGCTTTTGCCATAATTTCCCAAAAATGTCCTACAAAATAATTTTAAGAAATTATTATAACAAAATTCCCAAAATTAATTATTTAAGAGAAGACATAAAAATATGAAAAAATTATCTTTTTTGCTCTATTTTAATAAAATCATTCTTTAATTAAAAATAGTAATAATAAATGCAAATTAACTTAGGTTAATTAGTCCAGCTCACTGGATTATAGGTAAGTTATTATTCTAAAGCCAATAAATACTATTACCAGTCAAAGCTCATCCTGGATTATTGATAAAAAAAAAAACCTTAAAAAGATATAACATAATATGGTAAAGATAGAGGTTTATCAACTCTTCTACACTTAAACCCTTGTACTCTTGGACAAAGATACACTAAAAACCAACATAAGCACCAAAAACAATTAGGAAGCTACACAGATTCATGATAAAAATACAATAGTCTAATCAGCGATATCCAACAAGCCAATGAAATTTATAGTCAAAACTAATGCAAAGAATTGACTAAGTATGCAATCAAATCATGAAAGTAACCAAATGAGAGAGATCACTCAAAGGATAATGGTATTTCACTTAACTCGCCTCATTGAGGTAGTTTTCACTCAAATATACTTAATTCACATTCTATTATAGGCTTGTGGCAATTCTACTACCTTAATTACTATCACAATTATACAAGAATCATAAGGACTTTAAAAGGTTGTAATGATGAAAATATCCCAAATGGAATGAATAAAAAGAATGGCAAGAACTATGCCAGTACAATGAATCATAAGCATCCTAAATACCACTAAATATTTCACAATGAAATCATGACTCAAAATGATATTTTTGCTACTTCACAAGACCCAAAAGAATACCTTATTTTTATTTCTTTCTATTGCCTTTTCTCATATGCACAATTTTTTCTTTTTTGTTTTGTTTTCTCCATGTTTTTTTTCCTTTTAAATTAGCATTCCACCACATTTACAAAAACAGCAGCAACATCCTAATATAACAAGGCAAGGGTATGTTAAGATGCAATTAAGATACAGATGCATTGTCAATTGCTTCAAATGAGAATGAAAAGAAAGTGAAGGCTCAAAAGGGGTGTACAATAGATATAAATAATTGTAGTTTGTGTTTGGAAAAATAGGGATATGAATAAGGATGACTCAATCATTTGCATCATATAATCAGAATGCAATTAAATTAAAAGTTGAAACAAGTTTTGCAGAATGAAGAACTAATGCCCCGTTTGGTAGCATGGAAGTGGAGGCCAGGAAGCGGAAGTGGAAGTGGAACCGTGATGTTTGTATGTTTGGTAGGTGTGAACCCACTCCCCCGGGGAACTCAGTTCCATCAAAATTGATGGAACCCGGTTCCATCTCACTCCCCTGGGAACTCAGTTCCAGTTCCATGGAACTACATTTCTGACCATTTTGTCCTCTTACCATTGTTTCCTGAAACAACTGATGACCACCATGGGGATGACGCAGGACTGTGGGAGGACGGCGGCGGACGATGATTCTTCACTGCTGATTTTGGTTTTTGAAGAGTTTCTTTGTCTACTCACTCTCCCTCTTCGATCTGTGATATGGGGCAATGAACAATGGACGACAAATGGCAGACGATGGGCGACGAATGGCGAATGGTGACAGCAAGCGGTGCTACACTTGTAGAACACTACGGCAGATCTGGGGTGATAGTTTGACAGTAGATCTGAGTATGCTATTCGTGTATTCATGCTTCTACTTTTTTTTGTTTTTAAATTGGTTTGTGTATTAGATATGGGTTTGATTTGAGTATGATTATTGATTTCTGGTTTTGATTCTGATTTCATGGGGGAAGTTCAACATGTGGATAGGGGATAAGGAGGAAGAAGACGATGAATCTGAGAGAGAGCTTCTTTTTTTTTTTTTTTGAGTTGAGGGTGTTTTGGTACTTTTATATTATAAATACAAATATGAATTATAAATAATACCACACTTCCATGGTCATACCAAACAGGCAAACACACTTTAAAACCCACTTCCACTTCCAATTCCATTTCTATTTCCGCTTCCATTTGCATCAAAAACTCTTCCATCATACCAAACGGGGCATAAGTGAATAACCACGCAAGAAACAAAATTTAGGCTCAAACATCTTGCAACAAAAGTTTATGCTCTCAAGCTCACTCACATTGGTCAATCAAACACTAATCAAACTGATCACAAAGCATTAATCAAACTAATTATTATTATTTTTATAGTTAAATTGGTGTAGATTTTGAAATATATTTAGTAAAATCCATGGATAATTTATACCTATTTAATTATCTTTGATTGATTTTCTTTCCTTAATTAATTATAGGATAAAGAGAAGATTTTTCATGAAATCTATTTATATATATATCTTCTTTTTTTTTTTGCCAAAATATATATCTTTCTTTTGTGCAGGAGATATTAAATTTATGAGAAGGAAAAATAACACAAAGGAAAAAATAAAGGAAAAGGGAGCAGCAATTGCACATACTATATATATAAATATATATATATATATATACATATATATAAAAGAAGGAAAGAGGCGCGGATTCAGGAAGAAAAGCAAATAATCAATTATAATATAATATATATTATATTACATTGAATGAGATATGTGGATAAGAGAAGAATTAGCGAGGTCCATTATATAGATGGCACGAACGAACAGTGGGGAATTATCTTCGCAGCAGCAGACTTGACCGAATTGATCTTGAAGGCGTGATTCTTATTTCTCCTGTGACAGCAGCGAGGAATGGGGAGCAACGCATGTTATTTGTTGCCAAGAACAATCTAACCAGCGAGCGACCACAAGCATTTAATTTTCTTCTTCATCTTTCTTTTTCTATTTCTTTATTCAGTTGAATTTTATTTTTATTTTTGGTTATGGATTTTATTTTAGCCATGTGTGGCTAGTTTTCTTTAATCTAGAGGAGCTATGAACTTACTTATGCATTAGACTTTGTTTTCATTTAGTTAATTATGCTTGATGTTAATTTTAGTTACTTAATGCTATTTTGACTTACCTATTTAATGTTTGGCCATCATTAAATATGAGTTTAAGCATTGAGTTTAGTCTTGACTATGAAAATCTTAATTAGATTCTAGGATTGAGCAATATGATATTAGAATTTTAATCTAATTTGCAAGTAAGACAGAAATCTACCTAGGAGCCCTATACAATTGATGAAGAATGAAATTAATTTATCCTCTTGAGTATTTGAGTTAAAATAATCTTATTACTTAAGAGAGGATTATAAGTAGATCGAAAAACACTTTTAGTCATAAATACTGTAGATTTAACATATTTTAAGGATGCGAGGGAGGCAGAGGTATGGGGACTGTATGAAGGTCTACGTATGGGATGGGATTTGGGCTTGAGGAAGATAGAAGTGGAGTGTGATGCACTCCAAGTAGTTCAGGATATCAAGAATGGAAACCCCATCAGCAGTAGGAGAGATTTAGCAAGGCTGATCAAAGAAATCCTGCAGAGAGACTGGCATATTCAACTCTCTCACATCTATAGAGAGGGGAACAGAAGCGCAGACAAAATGACTTCATTGTGCAATGGGAGAATAAACGAGAAAGTGATCTGGACAAGTCCACCTGAAGAGATGCAGGAAGTCCTTGAGGCTGACCTTGTAGGTATAGAAAGTAGGAGAACGATTTATAATTGAGTGTTTTGTTGGGCTTCGGCCCCTTCCTTTACCAAAAAAAAAAAAAAACTAATATTGAGTCTAATTAGTTAAATCAAAGCAAGAGTCTATGAAACTAGTAAGGGATTAGTGACTCTAGGTTGCTTTTAATATTGAATTTTTCTATCTTTATTTTTCTTTCTTTTTGATCAATTAACCATAATTCAGCTTGCTTAACTTAAATGAAAATAGAATTTTAATGCCTAAGTACTATTTTGTCTTATTCTTTGTGAGAATGATACTTTATACTTACTCTTTATTACTTGATTGACACTTGCACTTGCGTTATCCACATTTTGTGTGCATCACAAACTATTCAAAATTTTAACTGAAAGAATATCATAAATTAAAGTAAGTGAATCAAAACGACGAGTAGGATTAGAGATTTTGAACACCAGGTTAGCATTAAGTATCACAATGACAAAATGGTGTAGGAGTTAAGTATTGGAAACTGGGGGGGGGGGGGAAGATCCAAGAAAGGTTACATCTCAGACAAGGTAAGGGAGAGAAGGTTTAGGTTAAGGTTCGGACGTTATGATGAGGACAGAGAGAGAGAAAAAATCAAACAAGTAAAAAAAATACCTAAGGTAAAGATTTTACCTTAAATGTTTTTCGGTCCTTCCTTTTGAATTCTGATGAATTTTCACATATTTTAAAAAATACTCTTGCAAGATAAATTGCTATATAGTCCGATAATTAAGTTAGTTAAAGAATCATCAAAACATAAAACAAACAATAAAGAAAAAAATGTTTCTTATTCTCAATAGGATTTACCATGTCTAATTCTTTCCAAATAAAGGTGATTTGTTCTTGAACAAGAGGTTTAGTGAAGATATCCGCCAATCGAAGACCAATAGGAATGAATTCCACCTTGACATATTTCTTTTGACCATGATCTCTAATAAAGTGATGTTTGATATCTATGTGCTTTGTCCTCGAATAAAACGTTATATGCAGTTCTTGGGAAGAATGATTGTGCTTGTGTTATCACGTAAATATATAATTTTATGTGTTTTGCTTGTCTTGCTTTAAGTTCTTCTCATTCTCTTTAATTACATTCATAATTACATTTGAAAAGCCAAACATATATAGATATATATATCTTTATGTGTTTATTAGACCATAATAACACGAAGATATTTAACATTGTATACGATAGGACACTTTGAGGTGTCCAAACTCTCTAATTAATATGCATCAAAATCAAACAGCGAAAAATATCAGAGCTTTTGACTTTCAGTTAATGTATTCCATCGTGGCACGCAGGAAGGGTCAAAAGACATCAATACAACCACTTCCCCTATATATGTCCCCTGCACCTACAAAACAAACTCACTCTTGAAATACAGACTGTAATCAAAAGACTTTCAGTTAACGTTCATGTTTCAACACCAAGAAGTCAACCTTTAGTTATAGAACTTGTTTAGAATGACTTATAAGTAGCTTTCTAATCATGATTTACAAAATATAAAATAAATATATGAAAGTAGTTTTATCTCAATTTATATAGAATGTTCTTGTAAGTGTTTGTAATCATAAATCCAAACGCGTACGGCCCCATAAACATTACTCACTTCACTGTGCCTCCTTCTTCATGCTAGATTGAGAATAGATTAAGTAGGTAAAGTTAATAATACATTAAAAAAAATTGAGAATAGATTTTTCGGCTGTGTAGATATTTTTTCCTTTGACCAAGATGCCTGTGGATATCATTCAATTATTTGCCGAGTGTCACATCTCACCGAAATTGACCCTAGAAACATGAATAATAAATTAGATAGAGAGTCAAATGATAAAGTAGACTTAGAGGTGGAACAACTTTTGAATTAAGGTCCAACTCTTGTCCGGACTGATTATTTTGAAATTATCGGTCCAGGAAGGGTAAAATCAAAAAATTGAAGAAAAATTTTAGAAAATTCCTGAAAAATGATAAAAAGGTAAATTAGATGTTTTAGGAACCCTATTTGAGGCCCTAAAGGTGGAAATGGCATATGAATGAATTATTTCAGAATTTTCTGTAAACAGAGGTTTTTCAGGAAAAATAGTAGAAAATTAGCCCAAAACAATTGTTTTAAATATGTAGAGGCCTCAATAATTCTAAAAAAAATATTAAAAAATTATTTAAGGATTTATTTGAATTTAAAAAATTGATTTCAGGCCTTGGAAGTATAAGAATTCATTACTGAAATCTTGGCGGTACAGCCCGATTTCAGAAAAAAATTCAAAATAAATAGTTAGGGGTTGAGATAAATTCTGAAATTTTCAAGGGGCTTTTCTATATTAGAAAGGAGTTTTTGATGGAGAGAAATACATTTTTGGAGACCAAGAACTATTTTTGAAAATAGTAACCAAGTTAGTGAGTGTTAGTCAAAGATTAATATTTATAAGTGGGTCTCACTTTTTCTTCCTTTTTAAATCAGAACTGGGCTTCATATTGGGCCAAGAGGGTCTAGAAATTTTGTGCAAATGGTGGCCTAACAATTAAGGAGTCTTAAGCCCAAATTAAGTCAAAATATCAATGAGAAAAATCAAGCTAAAGGACACTTGGACAAATTAGACAAATCAGAGCATTTGATGGCAGCCACATGGCCATTTTGTTGGCCAATTTTTGGCCACAAATGCAGAGGGTAGGCTGGCCCAAGGCTGGCCCAAAAAATTCTATAAATACCCCCTTATTTTGAATAATTCGGCCAAAATTAGAGAGCTTAGGAGAGGTGCTGGCAAACTGAATTCTTGACCTTAGGAGAGAGCCTTTAACTGTGCAATTAGAGGAAGAAACATCAAGCTTTGATCAAGGATTAATTGAGGTAAGTTTGAGCTTTATTTTAGTTGAGTTTAAAGCTTGTTTTGGTTGGAAATTCAAGTTGTAACTTGAGGTTATTATGTTGCCCATTTTTCGGTTAGATTGAATATGGTTCAGGGAAGCATATAAACCTTGAAAATGAGCTGGAATTATTATGTTTAATTGATATTTGGATTGAATTTTGGAAGAAAACCAAGTTAAGGTTTTATAGCACACCATTCAGCCACTTGAAGTTCTTGGGGTAAGAGTTTGTTTTGATGTGTTTTAATGATTCTAATGAGTTCAAAAGGTATTTTTGTGTAGCAAAGCACCAAGAGAAAGTGTTTAAAATCATTGAAATTAAAAATAGAATTTTTGAACCTAAAGGGGACCCTATTCGGTTGAAGTGAATTGAAGGGGAAGGAGTGTGATTTTGTTAAATTTGATTTGATATTTGAATTCTCAATGAAAAATTGTGTAGGAATGGACCAAGAGATTGATGGAAACAAAAAAGAAATAATTATGTCAAAAATCAAGGAAAAAGGGATTTAATTGAATTCAAGGTTGAATATTAATGTTTATGCTTAGATTATTGATAATTTGGAATGTGTTTATACATGAATTGATAGGCATTGAGTAAGAGAACAAGGAAAAACAACAGGGAATCAAAGAGGCCGAAACTTTAGATTAATAGAGGTAGCATGGAATTTACAATTTATAATGTTAACTTGCTTGGTTGTGTTATGTTATGTTTGAGATTATTTGATGAAAATGACATGTTAGTTGATTGCACTGTATGCCTTGGCAACATGCATTAACATGTTATTTATTAGTAAATTATGATGATATTTGCATAGCATAGAATGTTCATGAATCTATATATAATATACCTTGCATGCTTGACATTATCATTGTAATTTCTGCTACTACAA
The DNA here is from genome assembly GCF_004799145.2 of Neltuma alba. Classification (NCBI taxonomy): domain Eukaryota; kingdom Viridiplantae; phylum Streptophyta; class Magnoliopsida; order Fabales; family Fabaceae; genus Neltuma; species Neltuma alba. The sequence goes on along the minus strand of NW_021637852.1, from coordinate 76,839 downwards.
TTTCTATGAAATTTCATTCCTCTCAATGTATAAACAATCAATAGGAACCTCAAGTGATGTGTTCAAGGGCAAAGAGATGGTATTGTCATGAAGGAATTATGTTATGGAATCATATAGAAGTTATTTGAACCTCATGTATGAGTTTTGTAATTGTTATGAATTGTTATGTATTATTATGAACTATGTTGGAATATTGTATTGATTATTAAGGATGCTTTATATGTGAGCAATTGATTAAGAAATCATGTTTAAGTATGTGGCATGTGATTGGAAAGGCTATGTGGAAGGAAAAGAAAAGAAAACCAAGAATGGCATGAGAAATGGATAAAAGTTGACTTTTAAGAGTGAAGTTTGACTAACGAAATTTTGTAGAGTTGGATGAACCTTAAGCAAAAATTTGACAGGCTTATAGATCATATTTTTAGCTTTAAAAAAATGGTATGTCATCAAATTTGGAGTTTTGTACAAAAAGCTATGCCCTTCTAAAATTGGACACAATTTCTGAAAAATTAAAAATTAACCATATAAACAATACTATTTTGCATGAAATCTGGGATTGTTTGGTGAGTTCTAGATACCAGTGAGTATTTTTCTTCTAAATATAATGCTAAGAGCTTTAAGTAGAACTTTGAACCACTCCATTTTGATTTTCCTAAAATTAGTTATGAATTTTCAAAATTTGGCATTTGTAAGGGTTATAATGAATAGTAACCCAAATTTCAAGAAACTCAAAGTTCAAATTTTTCCAACTTAAAGCCATAAGGAATGATCCAAAATGGTTCTAATTGAGATAAAATGATATTTAAAAGTATGATGTGACAACGAGATCTTTTGTCCAAACAAAATTGTGAGATACTCCTCTGATCTCATTTACAGGGTAAAGACAAGAAATTTTTGTGCCCTACTTATTTATAGGATAAAGAGAAATTTTTTTTACATATATGTACAATTTTACTTTTATTTAGTATTTGGTTGACTTTGTTTTCCTAAAGTATAATATATATTAAATAAGATCAGAATTGAAAAGTTATTAAATTAAATATTATATATTTAGCCAAACCTGCGAGAAAAGTGGGCGTGTGGCAGAGTGACGTAAGATGTTTGGAAAAGTCAAGGTGGTGTAAATAATTGATTGATTCCATGATTTGTATAGCAAAACCCTTTTTTTCCTGGAAATATCATCTATTTCATCAGGTTTGTTCAAACTGTTTCTTCAAGCTTTTACTCCGTAAATCCCAACAGAACCAAAATAATAGATACACAGATTCACAATGATAGAGAGACAGAGAGAACGCTGCCTCTAGGATGGCTAACCAGCCAATAATAGTCGTGCCTTTCCAGATGTTCATCTTCCAACTCCTTTCTACCATCGCCTCCTCCAATCATGTCGATCATTTCTCAATCAACTGCGGTGGTTCAGGCATTTTGTCTTCTTCAGATGGGCGGAACTGGACTGGAGACACCGATACTCATGTCTCCTTGGGGTCAAATTAAATTTGATTTAAAATGTAATACAGTGATACAAACCAAAATTGTTCTCTTATTGGAGCCAAAATTATTTAAGTCCTAAGTTAACTAAGTATAAAAATTATTATTTAAAAAGGGGGGTTTTGTTGGTTTTTCAAATATAAAAACTACTTTGCAAATAAATTGACAAACAATTCCAAATACTTCTTTTTTGGATTTTCTTTTATAAAAAGAGTGAAAAGGTAAATTAAAATTGAAAAATATAAGATACTTGATTAAAGAGATAACAATTGAAATGAACTTCCCTTTAAAGCTTTAAACTATGCCTTCCTTGCTTCAAAAGATTTGTAGAGTTTTAATTTTCAATCAATCAATTAGCTTAAGTAACTACATAAACTTAGATTAATTAAACTATAACAAAAACCCTTTAACTAAAAGAGTTTATAACAGAATTAACAACCCTCATTATGCTTCATTAGAAGATATTAATAACTATGCACAATCAAAATTCAACAATCTTAACACTGCAAGACTGAATAGCAACTCAACTCAAAAGATTAACATCAAATTAACTAAATTCAATGTCAAATAACCAAGTCAAGCATTAAACGATTCAAAACCAGGTACACAATTGTCATTCTCAACATTCAAACCTCAAAACTACACTACAACTATAATGTAACCAACCCAGAATCACAATCGAATTATCTAACTAAGATAATCAAAATATAGAACTAAAATTGGAGATATAAATGTAATTAAAAACTCCCTAGTTGATTGCTTCAAGCTCGAGCACAGTCTTTGCTCAAAGAGAATTTCCGATTCAGCTACTCATGGGGATTTGGATTGCTCCACCGAGCTCCTCCAATACTTCAATCATCATTGCAGTAGCTGAGAACCGGAAGGAGAGAGGCGGGGTGAGAGACTGAAGCAACAGGAACAGAAGATTGAGGCTGCGATTCTGATTGTGGAGATGGAGGAAGATAGCATCGATAATGATGATGATGATTCTGAAAGGAAAAGTCATGCCTTCTGCTCTTCGTTCTCCAGACTTTTGATCGCTATAACTTTGAAAGATTAATGGAAATGGAATTACGATTGACGGAGAGAAGGATAAAGGAAGTCGCCGTCGATGGTGGCGGTGAATGCATGATGGGAGAGGTGAACGTCGGTGGTGATTAAGGGTGGAAGAGGACGATGGTGAGGCTCTCTCTCTCCCGTTTTGCCGTCCGCTCTACCTCCTTCCCTCCCGTTCTTGTTGATCCCCGAAGAAGAATTCAATCAGGTGCCCTAAGCTTGTCTCCCAAAATGGTGAGTCTCATGGTCCTCTTTCATAATTATTGAAATCTGCTGGCCTATGCTTGCAATTCATTAGTCCTTCTCTTTCAGCTTTTATCTTCAATTTCTCCCAAATTTCTATGGTAAAATCCAAGATAATGTAATATCATATTGGGATGTTCGTATGAATAAGCAGTAGTACATATGAGCAAATATAGAAATATGGATTTATTTATGCATACATATATATATATATATATATATATATATATATGACGTTTGACACGATAAAGCATCCAGATACAAGCCGATAGTCATAAATGACAGAAAAGCAGTAGAGAAGAAAGGTTTCACCAGAGCAAGGATAGAATACTCAGAGAGGATGAAGAGATACAGGAGGGAGAATCAGGAAATCATTACACAATTCACACCCTCTCCCTCTCTCTTCTAACGTTATATATTCGTCAATCCTTCCTTAATTTCCATGTGAGCCTTTTCTCACGTGTGCTGCGACATGGTTCCCCTTCTGCATGATTCTCGGTTCTGTCCTGGATTGGTTCATCCATCTCAGCCTAGCCCAACGTATCCTGATCCATTCTGTGGCCCATAACACATTTTCCAAAAATCAATCAATTAAAATAAATCACACAAAAATATGATATTTTTGCCCTTTTTAGCTCTAATTTCATGCAATCACATTTAATTCAAATTAATCATTAATTACTGCATTTAAGCCAAACAAATATGATAAAATCTCTAAATAAGATATGTAAAATCATGATAAAATGATGACTTATCACACGGAGCGAATGTTGGCGGAAGTCAAATCAGTTCCGATAAAGACACAAGCATGTTTTGTTATTAGGAGCAGGATAAATGGATAATGCCTACTTGGAGAGGGAGCGCCCACATAGTGTATCCGTAAGTTTTGGTTTACAGATAGATCACACAAATTATGCAAATTATACTGCACCGGACGTAGTATACCAGACTGTTCGAAACTGCGGGATGAAAGAAACATCCAAGTTTAACTTGACCTGGCAGTTTCAATTGGATTCAGCATTTCATTATATGGTGAGATTGTATTTTTGTAAGTTTGATGAAAAAATTCATAACACTGGAGGCGGAGTTTTTCAGGTTTTCATCAATGATGCTTTGGCGGAGTCACTCCCTGATGTGATCATGTGGACTCACAAAGTATTGGTTCCTGTCAATAAGGACTATGCGGTGTCAATGCCGAGTGATGTGAGGTCAAAGAAGCTGAATCATTCAATTAAGTTGCAACCACACCCACCTGTGAGAAGCACTTAGAGAGATATTTTTTTGATTGGTATTGAAATTCTTAAAGTAAGTGACTTATAACTTCGCAGGCTCCAATCCTGATCAACCTCTTTCTCCCCCATTGCTTTCTATGGCTCCTAACAAGAACCCACTAAAAATGAGACGAACTTCCATAGTTTTGGGGTCAACTTCGGTCTTCATTCTTCTATCTCAGTGGGTACCAATCATTATCGATTTCAAAAACAAATAAATCCTCAGTGTTGCCATCGGATTTATGTCGTTACTTCTCAATAGGCGAGGTGAGAGTAGCCACTAATAATTTCTATGATAGTTTAGTTATAGGTGTCGGAGGGTTTGGTAATGTCTATAAAGGCCACATTAAGAATGGTTCAATTCTTGTGGCAATCAAACGGCTCAAACAAGCTTCACAACAAGGGCTTAAAGAGTTCAAAACTGAGATTGCAATGCGCTTTCTCAACTTTGTCGCCATCATTTGGTATCTCTCATTGGTTACTGGAACGATGACAATGAGATCATCCTTGTCTATGAGTTCATGGCTCGTGGGACCTTTCATGAGCATATTTACAATTCTAAAAACCAACCACTTTCTTGGAATCAAAGGCTGGAGATTTAACTAGGTACTATGTGAGGACTACATTATCCACATACAGGTGCAAAGCAAGCAATCATTCATCACGACATCAAGTGGATGAACATCTTAATAGATGAGAATTAGATGACCAATATTTTTCACTTCGGACTGTCCAAAATGGGACCTAGGGGTATTTGTAGATCTAACATTAACACAAGAGCATTAGTGAAAGGAAGCATTGGCTATATGGATCCAAAATACTATACATTGCAAATCTGGATGGATAAGTCAGACGTGTTCTCATTTGGAGTTGTGTTGCTAGAGGGATTATGTGAGAGGCCTCCTATTCTCCATGCGGAGGATGGGGAGTTGCAAAAGCTTGTAGAGTGATTTCAAAGATTTGTTCATGAGAATGATATTTATGAGGTAGTAGATCCATTCATCAGGGAAAGCATAAGGCCAGAGTGCTTAAAGGCATACACTAATGTTCTGTTTGGTATGAAACATTGAAAATGAAGGATAAGGACTAGGATTACAATTTAAAAAAATCACTAAAAAAGTCCTTAACCTGAGTAATTATTTGTTACATGAGATTAAGCAAATCCATGAAAGTAAGATTGGGGAATACCACTTTCCCCCATAGTATTCCCTAATCCCACACATATGGGTTTATCTAATCCCATGTATAAGTAATCTTTTCTACTAAAAACTATTTTCTCAACTCAATCCCAGTTCCAATCCCTTATTTTCAATACTTCGTACCAAACAGTATCTAAGATTGCATTGAAATGTGTAGCTAAAAATGGGAATGAACGGCCATCCATGGGTGATGTGATGTTAGGCCTGGAGTATTTAATAGAGACAGTGAATAAAGAAGAGAAGACAAAGCTTGGCGGGACTCTAAATGAGGAGATTACTATTAAAGAAGGATCAGTGTTCAATGGCTAATCGACGCACCGGTTTTAACCCTTTTATTTTCCTTTTTTCTTCTAATAGTACCAGTTGGAGCTTTTAATCAACGTACGTATAGATATGAAACTTGTAAATAAGTACGTATAATTTTGGGTTTGCGACTTTGTCATTCACCAGTTTTCAAGTTATTCATCGCATGCAGCATTATTATACATGAAAATATCACTTTCTTTCCTGAGTCTAATTTCTCTCTCTTCCCCTCTCCTCCCTCCCCCGAAACATTTCAAAGTTTATTGCATCTTGCAAGCAAGTCGCAAAGGGAAAATGTTAAACACATAAAATATTCAAGTCAAACTAATGAATAGAATTGAAGTACATTTCATCTTAATTGGGTCAGAAGATGTGTACAATCTGTTATCAAGGACATTAAAAAAACTTGGTCTTCTTTTTCCTCTTTTCTTGTTTCTATGGTCGCAAGTAAAAGAAGAGATTATTGTTAGAGAAGGTGTAAAACCCCTCATTAAATATGTACTTATTATTATTGTTGTTGTTGTTATTTTATTATTATGAATAGTCTGTCTATTATTGCTTACACAGTAATTTGATTTGGACTGAACTTATCACAAACATAATTCTTCTACTACGTTATTTAATAATTACTATTTATTTCTACTATCATCGTCAATCTATTAACCAAAATAAAATAAATCAATTTTACTCAATTTTACTATTATCAATATAATAGTCTATTAGTTAAAGAAAGAAACTTAAGTGGATCTTGACACATATGTATATATATGTATTTAGGGAAAACTAATTTGCCAGTCCTTATAGTGTTACCTAATTTTGAATTAGATCCTTGCATTTTTTTTCTTTTTATCCAATCCCTATTGTTTGTTCCGTTAGTGGTCTTAGTCCTTCTGTTTGTGAGACTTTGCATTTGCCATTAGTTTCACTTGACTGGAAGTCGAGTGGCTTTTTTATTTTTTTTGATGGAGCAACCATGTTCCCATCTTAGCCTCTCCCTCGATCTCTCTCCCTCTTCTACTCACTTCCTCCCAGCCAATACCATCATCTCTCTCTCATCGGTTGTGTTCGCTCTCCCACTATCATAGTTTTTATCTCCTCTTGAGCTTCTGCCTTTCCCTTCTTTATCCCCTCCAGTGACAGCAATACTTCCCCGTTGCCGTACCTCAGTCGGCTTATAGAGATGAGCTTCCTCCTCCTCCATCATATGAGCCAATGCTTGATTTTGACAAAGCGAAGAATGCTCATCTGCGAGTGATTGGTGACTTCATCCCTTTGCTGTATCTGAATGAGAGCATTCTAGCATTTCCAAACGATAAAAAAGGTGATGGCTTTTTCCTCCAAAAACTACCGTCGCTTCCCCTTCGGTGCTACTGCCACGGCGTCACCGTCGTTAACTAAATCACCATTCTTTCCGACACCAAGTTCCCTTCGAATCCAAATAAGTAGTACCATTTCAAGAGGATTGCCGTTGAAACAATCTTCTGCCAAATTCACGTGGTTCCACCTCGTCAATTGCTCTTTGTTGCAAGGAGATATCCCTGGCACTAGACTATGAGCCACTGGAAATGGAGCTTCGAGTAGAGGGTCCATACTTATCCCACCATCATTTGAAACACTGTGAAACTTCTTGAAGAGGAGATAAAAACTATGATGGTGGGGGAGAGAACACAAACCATGAGAGAAAGAGAGATGATAGTGTTGGTTGGAGGGAAGTGAGTGGAGGAGAGAGAGAGATCGACGGAGGCTGACATAGGAAGATGGTTGCTCACTCAAAAAAATTAAAATTGCCATGACACCTCCAGTAAAGTTAAACTAACAGCAGATCCAAAGTCTCACAAACGGAAGGACTTGTACCACTAACGAAGCAAACAGTAAGGATGGGATAAAAAGAAGAGAAAGTATAAGGATCTAATTCAAAATTGAATAAAACTATAAGGATTGGCAAGTTAGTTTTCCCTATTTATTTACTACTTAAATATTATATCGTAAAAATGAATTGACATATCTGGGATTGGGTCATGATAAAAATAGGAAAACATAATTTAATTAAATGTTTTGGAACATAGAAACAAAAGAAATATTCATATCTTATCAGCTATTTCCATACATCAAATAGGGGAAATTAATACAAAAGATCCATCATGACAATACTTTCAAAAAGTTCCTAGTACCAAAATATATAACAGGCTAGTCCACTCTTATTTACTAAGTATAGGGCTGAGTGGACACTTAATCTACTTAGGAGCATCTTCTGGAGAGTTGACGAGTAGGTCTACTCCTTGCTTAGGGACTGGCACATCTTCAGGTGGGGCCACATAGATATAGCCTTCTGTAGGTTCATAGGAATTAGGGAAAACATAAGGGCTAGGGGGAGGTAGACTGGGACTATGTGGTGGTGGAATAGGATTGTTGGTGATGATATTGATATCCCGGATGACATAAAGGTTACCAACTTGCACCCAATCACTCTGAACAGTGATATTTGTGATTGGCATCTGAAGCATTATGATAAAATTATGAGTAATACTAAATAATTAATTTCAACTAATAATGCCTAGCTGCTCATTCGAGCAGAAAATGTGTATATATATATTTAAACTCTGTAATGTAATTTATATGAGAAATCTTGCATAGATATAAATACAATTTTAAGCACCCATGATATTGTCACTTAGACAAAACTAAAGCATCCCCTAGAGTTGATCCACAATTCACACAGAATAATTGGGTGTTCATGATCCGCACACAACACTATTATCTAGCATATTTCTCACATAAATCAAGAGATAAGTTGTCATAAAATTAATAAAATTAAGAAAATAATATAATAATTAAGAAATTATGATAAGTGAGAATACATATAGGCAAGGTAGTATTACTCAATAAGACAAAAAGCCTTACCTTTCCTCTTGTACGCCACTTTTCTTCACTTTTTCCTTCTCTTTCATATGTTTCTTATTTGGAGACCAAAGGCATGTATTTATACTCCTCCACTAAAGCATTAATCTATCTGCCATTAATTTCCTTCTCATCCATTTACCATTAATTACAATCTTCCTTCTCATCCATTTACCATTAATTACAGTCTTATCTACATTAATCTATTTGCCATTAATTTCCTTCTCATCCATTTACCATTAATTACAATCTTCCTTCTCATCCATTTACCATTAATTACAATCTTCCTTCTCATCCATTTACCATTAATTACAATCTTATCTACTATTTCTTCTCCTCCAAGATTCTAAACCTTATCTAATATGTCTTTCCTCTTAAGCCAAATAGGATTACATCACTCATGCCATCATTACGTGATTGCCTAAAAGTATTTCATTTACTAAATAACATAATAATATTTATAAAGTATTTCATTTACTAAATAGCATAATAATATTTACACTATGTTTTATATATTTATTACAGAAGGCACACAAGAAGCTAAGTGAGGCTTCATGTGGCCGAAATTGAAGGAAAGAACAAGGAAAGGGCTCTGATTATCAGGCAAGCAATAAATGTGGAAGAAAGACAAGTAGGTTTCATGAGTAAAGATGAATACACTTAAAAAACAACTTTCGGCTATGACTTTCAATTATCACTTTCAATAATGACTCTAAAATATCACCGCTAATAGTAACCGTGTTGCCGCTAAAGGTCAGTTTTCAAGTGAGACTTATAGCGATGACTCTTAATGTCGCCATTAAAAGTAACGATGTCGCCGCTTAAAGTATATACTTTCAATAGCAACCTAATGTCACCAGTGAAAAGAACTGTTTCCCTAAAAGAAGCTTTGAGCGGCTACTCAACATGTTGCTACTGAAAGTCATTTTGAACGGCAACACTAAATGCCGCCACTAAAAGTCTATTTTAACTTTTTATTATTATTATTTTAGGTTTTTTTAAAGATCATATTTAGACAATAATTTTGTTTAGGTTAAAGTATACATTTGATCATTTGACTTATGTAAGGTTTCGGTTTTGAGTCCAAAAAAAAAATGTAAGGTTTCGGTTTAGTCCCTTAACTTTAAAAAGTATACCTTTAATCTTTTAAATCTAAAATTGTTAGTCTTAAATGATAATTTTTTTTTGTAATAATCATGATTATTTTGAAAATTAAACTTAATATGTTAGCATTTGATAATGTGTTATTATCATTGAAAAGCTCCATATCATCATTTTTTGTTAACGGTTGTCGGATTAAAGGACTAAAAGTTTACTTTTTAAAGTTAATAGAGTAAAATGAAACATTGTATAAAAATAAATGACTAAAAAGTTTGTTTTTAGCCTTTTGTTTATTAATATGATTTATTATGACAAAATAAAGTATTTTTACATGTTGTTGTGTTATAGAGAGAAAAAGAGAGGGTTAAAGAGATAACATAGCGTGTGTGAAAGTAAAAAAGAGGGAAGGATGAAGGAATGGGTATGTGTATGAAAGTGAGATATTATAATTATGTGTATGTGAATGAGTTAAATAATCATGATAAAATTTATAATTAAATTTATTACCTTTTATATATTATTTTTATATTTTATAATTGTAAATATAAATATTAAAATAAATAATATAATAGCTTAAATAATTAGAAATAGAAAAATAACAAATAATATAGTATGAATTATATTTTTATACAAAATGGATATTATAAATAAATATTTTAATCAAATAAAAAAATTAAATATAAATATTTAATAATAGTATTATTATTTAATAATACTTACATCATCGAAGGACACTTTCAGTGACGATATTTTTTGTCGCCTCTAAAAGGTAGTTTCAGCTGTGATTTTTTGTTGCAACTTAAAGTGTATTTCAATATTTTATTACTATTATATATATATATATATATATATATTTGGTTTTACAACAGTTGTCATCAAATTCATTGCAGCTCAATAGCAAGAAGAAGGGACATAGAAAGAGGAGGTTAGGAGTTTGAACTATGAAAGGGCCATATTTATGGTGATAATATCCTATTGGTGACGTGGCATGTGGTGATGATTATTTTTATAATTAAATAGGTATAGATTTTGAAATATATTTAGTGAAATCTATGGATAATTTATACCTAGCTATTTAACCTTCTTTTATTAATGTATCTTCTTTTAAATTAATTATAAGATAAAAATGATTTTGCATAAAATCTACTATAATCTTTTATTATTTTTAATGTAGGAGATATAAAATTATTGAGAGAAGAAAATATCACAAGTAAAAGATGAGACAAAAAGGAGCAGCATATGCAGCAAATAATATATATATATATATATATATATATTCACACATGAGGATCAAAGGCGTGAAGAGGGGAGAAAAGAAGAAGCCGTGGGTCCCAGTCAAGAATCAATGAATGAGTCAAATATAATATATTGTATTATATTGATTGAATGAGACAAGGAACCGTGATATTAAGCACAACATCATGATATAAGATAATATATTATATTATATTGGAGATATACGGATAGATATGGATAGGAGGCGGTGGATTCAATTCAAGGGAGAGAAGACACGCAACAATTATAAATAGGAACCGGGGATAGCAGTGAGGGAGCATCAAAAAAATTCTTCGTGCTGTTTCTAGCAACAGCAGCTAAAGGACAAGGAAAAGGCAGTGAGTAGAGAGAGGAGTGTGGAATCAAATTGTAAATCTTAGTTCCACTGTGACAGCAGAGAGGAATTGGGACTAGCAGACTGGAGGTAGCAAGCAGAGGTGGTGATTCTCTTTCTAGTGACCGTAGAGAAGGACCTCTCATAGATTTGTTTTCCTCTTTCCTTCTTTTTTCTTTTGTTGAATCTGAACTCTTTCTTTTCAGTTTGAATTTTATTTTTGTGGATTTTATTTTAGCCATGTGTGGCTAGTTTTCTTCTAGACTTAGAATAGCTATGAACTTACGTATGGATTAGACTTTGTTTTCATTTAATGAATTATGCTTGATGTTAATTTTGGTTGCTTAATCTTGGTTTAATATATATGTTTAATGTTTGGCCATCATTAAATATGAGTTTGAGCACTAAGGTTAGCCTTGACGAAGGAAATCTTAAGTAGGCTTTAGGATTGAGTAATGTGGGCTTAGATTTTTATCTAAGTTGCGACTAAGATAGAAATATACCTAGGAGCCCCATATAATTGATGAAGAGTGAAATTATTTTGTCCTCTTATGTGTTTGAGTTAGACATAATCTTATTACTTAGGAGAGGGTTATAAGTGGATCGAAAGACACTTTTAGCTATAAACACTCTAGATTAACTAAATTAACATTGAGACTAATTGGTTAAATAAAAGCAAAAGTCTATGGAAGTAGTAAGGGATTAGTAACTCTAGGTTGCCTTTAATATTGAATTTTTTCTGTCTTTATTCTTTTTATCCGATCGTTCATAATTTAGCTTGCTTAACTTGATTGAAAACAGGAACTTTAATGCCTAAACACTATTTTGTCTAATTCTCTGTGGGAATGGTACTCTATACTTACTCTTTAGTACTTGATCGACACGTGCACTTACATTATTCACAAATTGTGTGCATCAAGTTTTTGGCGCCGTTGCCAGGGAATTAAGGAAATTAGTTTTTAGAATTAGAGGACCTTAACTAATTTAAGTTTAAGCATTTAGTTTTTTTTTCCTCTTAATTTATTTTTGCTTATTTTGATAGTTAGACAATTTTCTTTATTTTAATTTTAATTTATTTTTTTTCCATTGTCCTATTTGATTCTTGATCTTTTCCCTCTTTGTCTTTGCAGTAATTCATAGTATATGCGACGTAGATCAAGAAATACACCTGTGAAGATGAGGAGCATGAACGAGCTTCTAGAGACAGCAACACCTGAGCATCCAGTTCTTAAAACTCTAGAAAAAGAGATGGCAGAAGATGAGAATGATAGGTTGGGTGTCAATGACTTCTTGGGAAAACAACCTCAGGGGTACCAATCTGAAATCAAAGTACCACAATTCCAAGCCACTAATTTTTAGATTAAGTAAACAATGCTCAAAATGTTGGAACTTATTGGGCAATTTGGGGGATACAGTAATCAGGATCCCAACCGGCATCTAGTCGAATTTCTTGATGTGTGTGATTCTTTTAAGCAAAATGGAGTTCCTAGTGATGTCATTCGTCTTCAGCTCTTTCCTTACTCTTTACAATGGAAGGCTAAAGAATGGCTCAACAACCTAGAAGAAGGTAGTATTTCATCATGGGATGACTTAGAAGAGAATTGTTGATCTAGATTCTTTCCTCATAACAAGATAGTGGATGCTAGAGCCAAATTGATGAATTTAAGCCAATAATTTGATGAGCACCTATATGAAGCTTGGGAAAGATTCAAGTTGCTGGTTAGACAAAGCCCAAGACATAATCAAGAGAAGTGGGTCCTACTTCAAATCTTTAGTAGTCAGTTGACACCTGAATCTAAATCTAAATTAGATGCTGTTACGAATAGAGGAATTACCAAGCAACCGGTGAACCATGTTTGGAGTTGCTTGGATGACTTGGCTGCTAATTATATCCAGAATAGTAATGAACAAAAACAAGTGAAATCTGTAGAAAATGCTGCTGATGACTCTTCTTCACAAGTGATTGCTTTGCTCAATACTCTTAACAAAAGATTTGACCACTTAGAAGCACAAGTTGACAAATCCAGTAAAGGACAACTAGGGGTTAATGCCATATACACCCCATGTGGTTATTGCGGAGATGGACATGCTTCTGAACAATGCCCTACATTTCAACAAGTAAAGCCATTGAACTATGCTGGAAATTTCTGGGGTAATAATCAAAACAACCCTTATCCCAACACTTACAACCCACAATTAAGGAACCACCCTAACTTGTCTTAGAAACACGGTTCAACACTGGATCAAGTGTCAACTTTTGGTGTAAAGCAAGTCTCACCTGCTGGATTTTCTCAATTAGTAAGGCAACATATCCCTAACCAAGTGCCCAAGGTTGATTTAGAGGAAATGATGGCTAAGCTCATGTCTTCTCAGATTAAAAGTAATCAAGAGCAAGCCAACATTAATGCAAGAGTAGACTCATCACTTAGGAATCTTGAGGTGCAAATGGGGCAAATCGCAACTGCTGTGAATGCGCTTCAACAAGGAGGGTTACCAAGCAATACTGTACCTAATCCTCGTAAAGATGGTAAAGAGGAGTGCAACGTGATCGCCTTGAGGAGTGGTAAGCAATTACCTACTATATCTCCTAAGGCATCAAAGTCGAAACAAACAACTGAGGTATGTTCTGAGCCTAGCAACAATGAACCAACTGTTGATCAGAAGGAAACTAATGGTACGACTAGTAAGGAGAAGACAGCTGAGCATCTTAAAGTGGTGCCACCACTTCCTTTCCCTCAAGTGTTTCAGAAGTAGGTTGAAGATCAACAATACTCTAAGTTTCTGGAAATCTTCAAGCAACTTCATATCAATATTCCTTTTTCTGAGGCATTAGAGCACATGCCCAAATATGCCAAGTTTCTCAAGGATATGTTAAGCAAGAAGAGATGACTTACTGAGTATGCAACTGTGGCACTAACTAAGGAGACAACCAGCATAATTAAGCCCCACATCCCTCTGAAATGTAAGGATCCTGGTTCTTTTTCTATTCCATACTTAATTGGGGAACAATTTAAAGGTCGTGCACTATGTGACTTGGGGTCTGCTGTGAACCTTATGCCCCTCTCTATTTTTAAGAAGCTCCATCTAGGAGAAGCTAGTCCTACAACTATTACACTTCAGTTAGCGGACAGAAGTCTCTCATATCTATACGGCGTCATTGAGGATGTACTGGTAAAAGTTGAATCATTCATATATCCTACTGATTTTATCATCATCGACATTGAAGAGGATAAAGAGATTCCACTAATTGTTGGAAGACCATTTATGGCTACGACAAAAGCATTAGTGGATGTAGAGAAAGGGACAATAAGTCTACACTTTGGTGATGAGCAAATCACCTTCAATATGGAGAAAATAATAAAGCATCCAAATATCGTGGAGCAATGTACAAGTATTTCGGTGATAGATGAGTTTATTCAAGAGGAGTTGGATTCGTTTGCTAATAATGACCCGCTCCAAACATTATTAGCTAAAATTGATATTTGGGAAGATATTAGCCAAGGGCAAATTGGGCATGTTTTGAGCACCTCTACAACATTCACTAAGAGATATTGGCAATTTGAATCCTTAGGGCTAGAATCACGAATGACTCCAATTCTTAAACCTTCTTTAGAGCAACCCCCAATGTTAGAGTTGAAGCCACTTCCGTCCTATCTAAAGTATGCATATTTGGGAAATTCTAAAACATTACCAGTAGTAATTTCATCATCACTCTCAGTAGAGTAAGAGAAGCTGTTACTACAGGTGTTAAAGAATAATAAGAAGGCCATAGGATGGACAATAGTAGATATTAAGGGAATCAGCCCTGCCATAGTGATGCATAAGATTCTAGTCAAAGATAATCATAAGAAATCCATTCAGCACCAAAAGAGCCTAAATCCTATGATGAAAGAAGTGGTAAAAAAAGGAGGTTATTAAGTGGTTGGATACTGGGATTATTTATCCTATTTCTGATAGCTCGTGGGTTAGCCCAGTTCAATGTGTTCCTAAGAAAGGTGTAATGACAGTAATCACTAATGACCAAAACGAGCTCATCCCCACCCGAACAGTTACTGGTTGGTGAATTTGTATGGACTATAGAAAACTCAATGAAGCCACAAGAAAGGATCATTTTCCACTTCCTTTCATTGACTAAATGTTAGACCAATTAGCTGGCAAGGAATTCTTTTGCTTCCTAGATGGTTATTCAGGATACAATCAAATTGCCACATCCAGATGATCAAGAGAAAACAACATTTACTTGTCCTTATGGCACGTTTGCCTTCAGAAGAATGCCATTTAGTCTATACAATGCCCCTGCTACTTTTCAAAGGTGTATGATGAGCTTATTCTCTGACATGATAGAAGAGAGAATGGAGGTGTTTATGGATGATTTTTCTGTATATGGTGAATCATTTGATAGTTGCTTACTGAACTTAGAGATGGTGTTGAAAAGATATGAAGAGACACACGTGGTACTTAATTGGGAAAATGTCATTTCATGGTCACTAAAGGGATTGTCTTAGGTCATAAGGTATCAAAAAAGGGCTTAGAGGTAGATAGAGCAAAAACCTCTGTTATTGAGCAGCTTCCCCTCCATCAAATGTAAAGGCTGTGAGAAGTTTCTTAGGGCATGCTGGCTTTTATCGTCGATTTATCAAGGACTTCTCTAAAATCACCAAGCCACTCTATCAGCTACTTGAGAAGGATACACTCTTCAACTTTGATCAAGATTGTTCGAAAGCTTTTGAAGAGCTTAGGAGACGATTGATATCTGCTCTGATCATTGTTGCTCCTAATCGGTCATTGCCATTTGAGGTGATGTGTGATGCAAGTGACTATGTGGTTGGATTTGTTTTTGGGTAAAGGAAGGGAAATGTATTTCATCCAATTTACTATGCTAGTAAGACTCTAACAGGAGCTCAGGTAAATTACAACACTACTGAAAAAGAGTTATTGGCTATAGTGTTTGCTTTTGATAAGTTTAGAGCTTACTTGATGGGTGTTAAAAATACTGTCTTTACTGATCATGTTGCAATCAAATATCTGATAAGTAAAAAAAGAGTCTAAGCTAAGGTTAATTAGATGCATCTTATTGTTGCAAGAATTTGATGTTCAGATAATTGATAGGAAAGGTTGTGAAAATCATGTTTCTGATCATTTGTCTAGGTTAGAGAATGAGAAAGATGAAAATGAGATTAATGATAGCTTTCCTGATGAACATGTGCTTGTTATTACCTACACTGAATTGCCTTGGTATGTTGATTATGTGAATTTTTTGGACTGTGGTGTTCTTCCACCTAATGTCAACTCATATCACAAGAAAAAGTTTTTGCATGATATGAAGTTATATGTGTGGGATGAACCTTTCTTGTATAAGAGATGTACTAATCAGGTTTTAAGAAAGTGTGTGCCACAAAATGAACAATTTGAAATTTTATCTGCTTACCATGATGCTCCTTATGGAGGCCATTTTAATGGTAACCGTACTGCTTGTAAGATTTTGCAATGTGGATATTATCGGCGTACTCTCTTTAAAGATGCCTATGCTTTTGTTTCTCATTGTGATGCATGTCAAAGAACAAGTAACATATCAAAAATGCATGAAATGCCCCAAACAAGTATTCTTGAGGTAGATCACCTGATTGATTATTCATTTATCGATAAAATGATCGATCATCCAATCTTCTGAAACTTCTGTTTTCACATAACGTGATCGATCAAGGTTTTTCCTAGTATTTCTGAAATAAGTTTTCAATGATATTTTATCGATCGCTTAATCGATTAATCATTAATCGATCATTTACTCGATCATCTTATATTCAGTAGCTTCACTGTGAAAATCTCTTTGAAACTTTTTATCGATAATTTCTCCTATCAACCGTTTAGCGATAAAGTATTCGATCAACACACTTTGAAAATATATTTCTCTTATACTTAGATTTATCGATAATATGATCGATCAAATAGTTTTCGATCACTTGTTTGATCATTGTACCAATTTATTTCATAACAGCATTTCATGATGATTTCGAAATATTTTATCTTTTTATCTTTAAGCTTTTCTCAACCTTCTTTTTACACATAACTCTCTATTAAAAGGATACGAAAGCAAACGTAACTTGAAAAAGATTATCCTTGCATAATCCATTTAAAGCTCACTGCATACATGTTTCATCATTTATCGATCATTTATTCGATCATCATATGATCAATAATCTATTCGATAATTGCATATATCTGCTATATCTTTTCTTTATATAATTAACCGATAATATGATCGATCATAGGATTATCGATTAAGGTATCGATTAAGTAAGTTCATCTTACTTTCTGAATATCTGAATATCTGATGATTGATTTCATGTTTCCAACTTATTATTTCTTAGATTATCAGATACTTATCACTTGATTTGAGAAAGATTATTTCAGGTAAAGAGCCATAATGAATTTACGATGTGAAGAATCAACTTTTGTCAGAAGCTTCCAACGGCTAGTTTCAACAGTCATATTCTTCAAGCCAAATGGGAAGAAGATGCTCAACGGTCAAATGCCCAATATCATCTATAAATAGAAGAGCATTCAAAACAAGAAAAAAAAAAAGAGAAGAGTCTGAGCTTACAACATCAAATGCTAAAATGCCGAATCAACATATTCTCATTTAGAGCTCCGAGAGAAAACTCCCTGTTTCTGCACTTCATAGACTAAAACATATGTATTCGTAAGATAGAGAGGAGAGTCTCCCAAATGTTCTTAGGATTCATCTATCACTTCTTTGAGCGAAGAAATAGTCAATCTTCTTTATCATTATCAGATTGTATCCTTAGGGTGTGTAAGGGGGAGTATTTATCTCAGTGTGAGGTTGCTGTTGAATAGACTGATTAGTCTAAGGATTGTAAGTGGCGTCACAAGTGCCCAGATCAAACTTGTGATTGTAGTGGTTCTCAAGTACCCGTGTTAAACTTGAGGGAGATAGTGGATTGAAAATCTCATGGGGAGCCTGGGGACTGGACGTAGGTCGGTGAGAACTGAACCAAGATAAATCACAGTATGCATCTTCTCTTCCCTTACTTCTTTATATTTCTAGCTAAACCATTTTACTACTGTAATTATGCTTATGTCGATTCCTTGTTTTTATACTCAGAATTTCTTATGAATTTCATTACACTGCAAAAAAGTTTTTAATTTTAATTAACACCCAATTCACCCCCCTCTTGGGTGTTCAGCCATTCTTACATTTAGTATCAAAGCAAGTCACTTGTTTAAAGGATCTAACGATCTCAAGTGCAAAGATCATGGCTGATTTTGAAGGTTTTGATTATACAATTCTACCATTTCTCAAAGATATTGATTTTTGGTTTTGGAAAGCTCATATGATACGATTTTTGAAAACTATTGATTTTGATATGAGATATGTTTTTACAAATGATTTTGTTTTTAAACGAAGAAAGGATTGGACCGAAAAAGAAAAGAAAATGTTTTCTTTGAACATTCGAGTAATGAAAATTCTGTATAGTGCTTTAATTGAAATTGATTATGAGTAAATCAAATCTTGCTCTAGTGCCAAGGATATCTTGGATACTCTTGACTCTAGTTATACTTTTAACACTTGTGTTGAAGCTAAATGTGGAGACAGTTCACTTGAGACCGATCAAAAAAAGAATACACAATCATCCA
The DNA here is from genome assembly GCF_004799145.2 of Neltuma alba. Taxonomy (NCBI): domain Eukaryota; kingdom Viridiplantae; phylum Streptophyta; class Magnoliopsida; order Fabales; family Fabaceae; genus Neltuma; species Neltuma alba. The sequence continues at coordinate 58,015 of NW_021637852.1, read as the reverse complement.
CTCTCAGTGAACAAATGGAAGTCAAGATCAAAGAAGGTGAAATCACACGATACTTCCATAAGTCTGTCAACACAGAAGAACAAGAGGAAGATAAGCCTCAAGAAGAGCTCACTATAGACGAATATGATGAATCATTATTTGGAGCTCAAGATGCACTTAAGGTAAACAGTACCAATTCTTCTCGTACATTACTTATGAAAAATGATTTTGAAAGTTTGCATAAAACTGTTGCTCAACCAGTCATTGATTCTGTTTTCAAAAGTAAAAATGTTTTTAATCATGCTGGAAAATTTACTGGGAAGAAAGAACTTACAAAGAGAAATCATTTAAGATTGCATTCTTTTGCCCAATGCAATATTTGCATAAAATCTCATAATGAATATCATTCTATTATTTGCAATTATTGTGCTGAATCAGGTCACATTTCTCATACATGCTATTTTAGAAGAAATCCTAATGTGAGAAATAAATTTGTTTGGGTTCCTAAAGGACAAGTAAGGTCCAATGCTAACATTCAAGGACCCAAAGCAAAATGGGTACCAAAATGTCCTTCTAGTATTTCAATTTTGCAGGATATTTCTAAGAACGGACATATTGGCCCAAAGAAGAAGAAAGTGCCCAAGAGAGCTACTCACATGATGAATAAGAGAACTCTTAGAGCGCCCATTGCTTGAACTACAAAGTCCAACCATAGGAAGCAATGGATACAAGCCAAAAGAGTACATTGCACCTTAAGGATAGACTACCACAGTGTAAAATTTGATTACCTTGAGGAGAACACGAAAGGGAGGATCTCTCAAGCATTAAGTAGAAGACTTCTTAAGGCTACATTTTATGAGAGAACATTGCAAGCACCCAAAGATAGGAATCAAAAGTCTCAACCTCATAGAAAGATGCATTGGATATGCAAAAGCAATCCTCCAAGTACCTAAGGAAGAAGGGAGAATGCCTTTCCTCAAGATTGTGACCACAAAGGAATTGATGACCAAATCTTGAGAAAGCTGATCTGGTATGGATTTTGGTGCTGAATGTGGAAAGAAGAAAAATCAACACTAATCCATCAAAATCAAGCAAGTTGTCACAAGGACAAGAGGAAATATGGTGATATCTAATCTTTACTCTTTACTATGCTAATATGAAATTCATATTTGGGTAATGAATGCTTGTTCCTTGTTGCATTCCATTAGCAATCAATCTTTTATGATCTTCAAATTATTTTCCGATTGCTAAATGGACCGAAAAAAGAATTGTGTATGGTTTTCTATGTGTTTGTATTTTCAAATGCACAATCCAAATTTTTTAAAAACTCATTGTGAAAGTGCATACAAATGATTTGGAAGATATTCATTTTTGTTTTGCATTCAAATGATTTTCAAAATTGGAAGTTAATATTTTGAGTACTAAAAGTTAGAAATGCTTCAAATCCTTCTAATAGAGTTTTCTCCATCTCTAACGTGTTAAGTCCTGATCTTAATGTGCTATCCTATGCTTGAACTCCTAAATCTTATTTTTCAATGAGTTAGACCTTCAGTCTAACAAGTTAACCATTCATGTGAGTTTCAAGTCTATCTTTACAGAAAGATTCCAACACGTCAAAGCCTTATGCTTAATGTGTTATTGACTAAGTTATTCCAAGCACGATTATGCGATTAACCATTTCAATGGAATGACTTATATAGCTTCTGGAATCTATTTAACCTACTAGTCATTTGGACTAAAGAGTTAATGTACTTCATTATTCAAAAATCTAGTATTTGAGTATGAGCAAAGTCTTTAAACCTCTATCGTGGAAAGCCTTTCGGCTAACATCTTATCCATATGACTTTTACTCTCAGAAAAACTCTCTAATGTGTTAATATTGTTGTTTGACATGTTATCTGATCTAATCTTACAAATTGAAGCTATATGATATTTTTCCTCAATTTGTTGACTTCCACTTTTTTTTTTTGAACAAAAGTATTTGCTTTTAACAATTTTTTTAAAACTTTATTTTCAACATTCATGTTTTAGATAAGTGCATTAAAAACCTTTTTTCAAAAGAAGCATTATTTATCTTCTAGCTTCATGTGCATATTTTTTACATAACGCTCATGATTTGAATAAATCCTCGTTTTCAAATTCATGATCATTCATAACCAACTTGTTTTCATGCAAGCTTTTAGTTTTTCATAAAGTTGATCTGATCAAATCTGATTTCAAAAAGAATGTATGATTGATGATCATTTAGTTATAAAATCCTTTGATACCTTATTTGCTCAGAAATCTTATGGTTTAATCCATATAAGAGCATGAGAGTCATTATAGCTAACATGGTGTGGACCCAAGAGAAGTTGGGTACCGAAGAACTAATATTTGTGTTGTAGGTATCCGAAAGAATTATAAGATAAAATTATATTGATGGAGATGTCAATGATGGGAGAATTGAATTCTTCCTTGGGTTGCAAATCAAACAGAAGAAGAATGGGATCTTCATATCTCAAACAAAGTATCTCAGAGAACTTCTGAAGAAATATGGTCTGGAGCAAGCCAAAAGTGCATATACACCTATGAGCTCAACTATAACGTTGGACGTGGACGAGAATGGCAAGGATGTAAACTTGACTAAATATAGAGGGATGATTGGATCACTACTCTACCTCATGGCAAGCAGACCAGACATTCAGTTTAGCATGGGAATGTGTGCCAGAGATCAATTAGCTCCCAAGCAATCATATGAAGAAGCCATCAAGAGAATCCTCAGATATCTTGTCAGAACACCAAATCTGGGAATATTGTATCTAAAGAAAGGAGCAGAATATCTAATGGGATACTCAGATGCTGATCATGGAGGATACAAAACAGATAGAAAAGGCACCAGTGGACAATGCCAATTCCTAGGAGGTTGTCTTGTTCCGTGGTCTAGTAAGAAACAAAACACTGTGGCCATATCTTCTACAGAATCAGAACACATTGCCACTACCAGCTGTTGTGCTCAGATTTTATGGTTAAAACAACAATTACAAGATTTAGGAATCAAGTTGAAGGAAATCCCAATCCTATGTGACAACACAAGCACAATCAGCCTGGTTAAGAATCCAGTTCATCATGCCCGAACCAAGCATATTGATGTTCGACATCACTTCATTCGGGACCATGTTCAAAAGAAAGATGTGAAGGTAGAATTCATTCCTACTGAGTATCAAATAGCAGATATTTTCACAAAGCCTCTCGACTAGCAGAAGTTCAATTACTTCATAAGAGAATTGAGAATGGTAAATCCTAATGAGCTGTAAGAAATTCTGCATTACTTCTTTATTTTGAGTATTTAGATTTTCAAGTTTTGATGATTAGTAAACTAACTTAAGTATCATAGTAGATAAAAATTTATTTTGCAAGAAGCTTTGTTTTGACATTGAAAAACAGAGGTGAACAGAGTAGGGATTGATCGATAAAAGCATCAATAATCATGTCTCAAAGAAGACTCAATTTATCAATCACCTGATCGATAAATCCAATTTATTGATCAACTTGTCGATCAACAAGATATATTGAAATGACTAGAAATGATGGGGAGCATAATTATGGATAACCTGATCGATCACTCAACTATCGAACAATTTATCGATCAACAGCAGAAAGAGACTCTTTAGTCAATCAGTCAAATGGGTAAGGTTTATCAATCTATTAATCAAACATTGATTAATCGATCACATGATCAATCAACTTAGACGGGTATGACTTCTCACTAGAAAAAATTATTCATAACATATTCGATCAATTGCTTTTTGATAACGTGACCTATAATTATGCATTGTGTTTCTACTATTCTTATTCGATCTATAATTAGGCATTGTGTTTTTGCACCTATGAGCTCAATTATAACGTTGGACGTGGACGAGAATGGCAAGGATGTGAACTTGACTAAATATAGAGGGGTGATTGGATCACTACTCTACCTCATGGCTGATCATTTCTCAAAATTCCTACTGAGTTAAGCTGATTTAACGCTCTTTTATGGGGTTTGATAGTCAATTTTGCAGGAAACAAAGCCTGATGAGAGTAAAGAATGGAGAAAAGCTGGAAAGAAGTCAGCCAGCGCGGCCTCTGTAAAGAATCCGCCGCGGTGGATCAAATAGAAAAGCATTAGCGCGCCTCTGTAAAAGGCACCGCAGTGCCTTACTGAATCCGTCGCGGCACCCAAGCTGTCTCGAAGGAACCTATTCGGTATAATCCGCCGCGGCTGATTCTCCAATACGCCGCGATGCCGGAACCTCAAAAAGAAAGCCATTCTGTAAAAGGTGCCGCGGCGCCTGAAGGAATCCGTCGCGGCGCCTGGCCCTTCGCAACTGTGCGTTTTACGTTGTAACTTAAAAAATTAGGGCATATAGAGGTGGAGACTCGGTTTTTCTGAGAGAGTTTGACTTTTGGAGCAATTTTGGAGGCTGGCTCTGCTAGGGTTTAGAGTTTTGGAGGCTTGGAACCTTTGGGCTTGAAGCTAGAAGAGATTCAAAGCTTGTATCTTGAGTTTTCTGGGTTTCCTTCTTCTTCCCTTCTTGTTTCTGCTATGACTACTAGATACTTTTATAGTTGTAGTTCTTTACTCGATATGTATAGCTAAATCCGTTTTTCTAGGGTTATTTTGATCTATTGTATGGATTGAGACTTGGTTTTACTATCTCTTGAGTGTTAATGATAATATTCAGTTGTTTTTACTTTAAGCTTAATGCTTCCTTTTGTCTGGCCATCATTTGGATTGATTGATTGATTAGTTTAACTTGAGAAAGTTAAACTAATTCGTGAACTTTGGTAAAAACATGCTAGTCCAGAAATTTATTTGAGTGAATAGATGGTTTGTCGATTGATCAGAGATGTATCTGTTGACCTAGCATAGACTAAATGGGTTTTGGTTTTTAAAGAGCAACCTTTTCAAACAAATGCAAGAGATTGCTGTGTTTTAATTGTGTTTGCAACATTTGGTTTTGACTTGAGAAAGCTTAATCAATTCTATAAACCCAGGCTAACTGAACTTATTGTAAAGCACTACTTGAGAAGTAATTAATCCAGTTTCATGAAGTACTTTAGTGAAGAATAACCCTAGTCTCTTAATTGTTTCAAGGTCGATTTGATTTTATACTGCTTTAAACCATTGTTTTCTTAACTTTCATTTCACAAACTCTTTTACAACAATTGTTTCACTTAACCTAATCAAATACACAATTATGATTTTTCAACTCATCTAGCCTTAGTCTCTGAGGGAACAATACTTTTTATATTACTTGCGACCCGTCCACTTGCGGTCAAGTTATTTGGTGAACAAGTTTTTGGCGCCGTTGCCGGGGACTAACGGCTAGAGTGTTTGAGGTTGATTGTCCTTATTGTGTGATTGGTTACGCTTAAGTTTCAGTTAGCATTTGTAGTGATTATAGGTAGTAGTAGTATTTATTTTGTTCATTTCTCTTGATAAGTTTGATACTTTTGTTTTTATTTGAATGTGCAGGTAACCCCTGACGCATGCAAGGAAGACTGGAAGTTATTGTGGAAGAAGTTACTGAAGAAGTATCCAGGTCGGGAGAAACTGAAAACACACCGGAGATTCAACAACAACCTCAGTTACTTCCACCACCACCCACCACCTGAATCAGAATCAGAAGAAAACATGGCGGAGGAAGATGAGAACGATGTGTACACCCTGGATGACTATTTGGATAAAGAAGGGCAGACTTTTCACTCAAGTATCCGGCTACCAGACATTCAAGCCAGGAATTTTGAAATCAAGCCCGTTATGATTCAACTACTGGGGATGATGGGTACTTTTGAAGGAAATTTTAAGGATGATCCGAATGAGCATTTGACCAAGTTTATAGAGGTTTGTGAGAACTTCAAACAAACTGGGGTTACTAAAGATGCACTGCGATTGAGATTGTTCCCCATGTCATTATCTCACAAGGCGAAAACATGGTTGAATTCTTTACCAGAACACTCCATTAAGACTTGGGATGATCTTGTATCTAAGTTCAAGGGCAGATTTATTCCAAGGGGCAAACGTGCTACATTAAGGGGTGAATTGCTTTCTTTCGAGCAGCATCGGATGAGTTATTCTACGAGGCTTGGGAAAGATTCAAGGATATGTGGAGAAATTGTCCAAATCATGAGCAAAAGAAATATGTTCTAATGGAAGCCTTCTGGAATGGGTTGAATGATCAGACAGTGACAATGCTGAATACCGCTTCAAACGGAGGAATCGGAAAGATGAAGGTAAATGAGCTATATGAACTGTATGAAGAGGTGGCATCTAGCACTATGCAACAGTATAACAAGAGAAGGCAAAGTTCTGGGAGATATAAGGAGCCTAGTTCTTCATCATCAAGGGATATTGCATCGCAACTTGAAGCAATATCTAAGAGATTTGACAATCTGGAATTGCAGATTAAGAAAGGAAATGCTGCAGGAGTTCATGCACTTCAGGCTCCGGGATACACTTGTGACCATTGTAATGAGGAACATCATTCTGATCAATGCCCATACACCTTGGAGACAGTCAATTATATGAATAATGCACAGCGAAGACCACAAGGAAGCCCTTATTCTCAAACTTACAATCCAAATTTGAGAAATCATCCAAATTTCTCTTGGCGAAATGGGCCAAGTTTGAATCCCCACAAATATTACCATCTGGTGCTAAACAAATGGGGCCTCCTGGTTTTCATGGTCAACCACAGCAACATCAATTGCAACAGCAGCATCCTCAAAAGGAAGAATCCAAAATTGAGAAGATGTTTGCTCAACTATTAGCAAATCAAGAATCTGCAAGGGCTGAGAATAAGGCAACATTTTCTCTCCATGAAACTGCCATCAAGAATCTCGAGGTGCAAATGGGTCAACTGGCTTCACAAATGAATGTACTCACAAGAAGCAGCTTACCAAGTGATACCATTCCCAATCCAAAAAGGGATGGTAATGAAGAGTGCAAAGCGATCAGTTTGAGAAGTGGAAAGCAATTACCTGACATTCAGAGGCCTAGTCAGACCGGCAAGGACATCACTAACAGTATGGTGACTGACCTTGATACAAATGAGCTTTCAGAAGAAGGTGGTATAGTAGAAGAGGAAGAAACCAAGAAAAGGAAACAAACAGAAGAAAATCTCACTGATGTGGTTCGAGGAAAGAATGTAGAGGGTGAAATGGTTGATGATAAAAAGAGGAAGACAACTCCCCCTCTTGCTACACAGATGCCGCCACTTCCGTTTCCTCAAAGGTTCAGGAAGAAAGATGAAGATGTCCAGTTCAAGAAATTTGTGGACATGTTTAAGCAATTACACATCAACATCCCGTTTGCTGAAGTATTAGAGCAGATGCCTAAGTATGCTAAGTTTCTTAAGGATGTTCTCTCCAAAAAGAAGAGATTTGGTGAATTTGAAACAGTGGCTCTGACTGAAGATTGTAGTGCCATCTTGCAGCGAAAACTCCCACCCAAATTGAGAGATCCAGGTAGCTTTTATATTCCTTGTAACATAGGCAAACACTTCAATGGAAAAGCCCTATGCGATTTGGGAGCAAGTGTTAACTTGATGCCTCTAGCTGTATTTAATCGATTAAATTTGGGTGAAGCAAGGCCAACAACTGTTACATTGCTCTTTGCTGACAGAAGTATCTCATATCCAAAAGGGATTGTAGAAGATGTCTTGGTGAAGGTAGATAAATTCATATTCCCAGCTGATTTCATTGTGTTAGACTGTGAGGTAGATTGGAATATCCCCATTATTTTGGGACGGCCATTCTTAGCTACTGCAAGAACCCTCATTGACGTAGAAAAGGGTGAGATCACCATGCGAGTAAATGATGAGAAGGTGATATTCAACATGAATCAAGCCTTGAAGTTTCCAGATGATTCTGCTCACTGTAATTGTATCGATGTGATTGATTCTACAGTGCAAGAGGAGTTGATTAACTCTTTGACCAAAGACCCATTAGAAGCATTGTTGATTGGAGAAACAAGTAGTATTGATGGCAAGGTTGAAGCTTATGCAGAAATGATGAGTATTGAAGCATTTCCGTATCGAAAAGCTAAGACTTTTGAGCCTCTGGATGTGACTAGTGCTTTAAGCTCTCCTCTAAAGCCTTCTGTGGATGAACCGCCGGTGTTGGAGTTGAAGACTTTACCATCACATCTCAAGTATGCCTACTTGGGTAATTCTACTACATTACCTGTGATTGTTTCTTCTCAGTTGTCCACGTTGCAAGAAGAGAAATTGTTAAGGGTCTTGAGACACCACAAGAAAGCTATTGGGTGGTCCATAGCTGACATCAAAGGGATCAGCCCTTCTATTTGTATGCACAAGATTTTATTAGAGGATGGTCACAAACCTTCCATTGAGCATCAAAGGAGATTAAACCCGGTTATGAAAGAAGTAGTCAAGAAAGAGATCCTGAAATGGCTTTCTGCTGGCATAGTCTACCCTATTTCTGATAGTTCATGGGTGAGCCCAGTTCAATGCGTCCCTAAAAAAGGCGGTATAACTGTAGTGGCTAACACCCAAAATGAGCTAGTTCCAACTCGTACTGTGACTGGGTGGAGAATTTGCATGGATTATCGAAAGTTAAATACAGCAACCAGAAAAGACCATTTCCCGCTGCCATTTATTGATCAGATGTTGGATAAACTTGCTGGGCAAGAATTCTTTTGTTTCTTGGATGGGTATTCAGGATACAACCAAATTGTAATAGCCCCAGAAGATCAAGAGAAAACAACCTTTACTTGTCCATATGGCACGTTTGCTTTCAAAAGAATGCCATTTGGTCTTTGCAATGCTCCAGCAACATTCCAAAGATGCATGATGGCCATCTTTGCTGACATGATTGAGAAAACAATTGAAGTGTTCATGGATGACTTCTCTGTTTTTGGAGATTCTTTTGATTGTTGTTTAGATAATTTGGCGGCTGTTTTGCAAAGATGTGAAGAAACTAATTTGGTTCTGAATTGGGAAAAATGTCACTTCATGGTGCAAGAGGGCATTGTCCTTGGTCATCGAGTATCCAAACAAGGCCTAGAAGTTGACAAGGCAAAGGTATCTGTTATTGAGCAATTGCCTCCACCAACAAGTGTTAAGGGTATTAGAAGTTTCTTGGGTCACGCGGGATTCTACCGTCGTTTCATTAAAGATTTCTCTAAAATCACTAAGCCTTTGTGCAATTTGTTGGAGAAAGATAGGGAGTTCAAGTTTGATGACGCTTGTATGAACTCTTTTGAAGAATTAAAGAAGAAGCTCACCTCAGCACCAATTTTAGTGGCACCTAATTGGGAGCTACCCTTCATCATTATGGCAGATGCTAGTGATTTTGCCGTTGGAGCAGTTCTAGGACAAAAAGTAGAGAAGGTCTTCCATCCCATCTACTATGCTAGTAAAACTTGGATGATGCCCAACTTAACTACACTACTACAGAGAAAGAATTGCTTGCAGTGGTGTTTGCTTGTGAGAAATTCCGGTCTTATATTGTGGGCACCAAAGTGACTATCTATACAGACCACTCTGCCCTAAAGTACCTGTTTACCAAGAAAGATTCCAAAGCACGCCTGATTCGATGGGTCCTTTTGCTTCAAGAATTTGACTTGGAAATTGTTGATAGGAAAGGCACTGAGAACCAAGTGGCAGATCATCTATCTCGATTAAGTAGTGAGGCTAAACATAATCATTGTCAAGAGATCAATGCATCTTTTCCCGATGAATGCTTGTTCTTTGTGGATAACTCAACTACTCCATGGTATGCAGATCTGGTTAATTATCTGGTTTGTGGAACTCTGCCACTAGACCTTAACTCCCATCAAAAGAGGAAATTTCTTCACGATGCAAAGATGTACTTCTGGGAAGAACCTTACTTGTTCAAAAGATGTGCCGATCAGATGATAAGAAGATGTGTTCCGGAAGTTGAGCAGCAAGATATTCTAGAGTGTTGCCACTCTTCAGCTTATGGTGGGCACTTTAGAGGAGAGAAAACGGCTGCCAAAGTCCTTCAAAGTGGTTTTTATTGGCCTTCACTATTTAAAGATGCATATGCCTTTGTGATCCGATGTGATCGGTGTCAACGAGTGGGAAACATATCAAGAAGGAATGAAATGCCTCTGAATAATATTCTGGAAGTTGAACTCTTTGATGTATGGGGAATTGACTTCATGGGCCCGTTTCCAAAGTCTCTCAATCAAGAGTACATTCTGGTTGCTGTGGACTATGTCTCGAAATGGGTTGAAGCTACTGCATGTGTATCCAGTGATGCTAAAACGGTGATCAAATTCTTAAAGAAAAACATCTTCACGAGATTTGGAGCACCTCGGGCTATTATTAGTGATGGCGGTTCTCACTTTTGCAATCATCAATTTCAAGCTCTGATGAAGAAATATGGTGTAAAGCACAGGGTAACTTTGGCTTATCATCCTCAGTCAAATGGCCAAGCAGAAATATCCAACCGAGAGATCAAAAGCATTCTTGAGAAGGTAGTAGGTGCAACAAGAAAAGATTGGTCATTAAAACTGGATGATGCTCTTTGGGCCTACAGGACAGCATATAAAACTCCGATTGGGATGTCTCCCTATCGGTTGGTGTTTGGAAAAGCATGTCATTTGCCTGTAGAATTGGAACATGGAGCTTATTGGGCCATAAAAAAGCTCAACTTTGACTTTCAAGCTGCTGGTGCAAAAAGGCTCCTTCAACTGAATGAAGTTAGAGGAATTTCGCCTTAATGCCTATGAAAGTGCAAGGCTCTATAAGGAACGGACCAAGAAGTATCATGATCAGAAAATTATCCCTAAGGTCTTTGAAGCGGGGCAAAAGGTGTTACTTCATAATTCCAAATTGAGATTATTTCCGGGCAAACTCAAATCACGTTGGTCAGGGCCATTCACTGTGGTACAAGCTGCTAACCATGGTGCGGTGGAGCTGGAAAATGAAAAAGGTGAAAGATTTCATGCAAATGGCCATCGTTTGAAGCATTATTGGGGTGGAAAGGTGGATCGTCAAGTCTCTACGATCTACTTTGCTGAACAATCATAACAGAGCTGAAGAGTCAGGCTGAAGACTATAAACCAAGCGCTACTTGGGAGGCAACCCAAGCTCTAAACTTGCCTTTGATGTGTTTCTTTTATTTCGGTTTTGTTTTAGTAGATTTACGGTTGATCTTTGTTTTTGTAGGCCTTTTGGTTTATTCCTCAAACTTTGGAGCTTAGCAGGAGTGGTTGATTTCTAATTAGCGCAACCAGGGAAGTGCACCTAACCTTAATCTCCAGCAGTGGCATTGACCTTGATTGGTTTGAATTTGTGTTAAATTGAGGCTTGTGGGTTTTGCTTTTATGTGGTTGTTTGTGTTGTGTTTGTTTTTATGCTTGTGCTTGTGTTTAGTCTTGTTTTATTGTGTGTAGGGTGTTTGATTGTGGTAGGTCCAGTCTGTGTTTATTAATTTTTCATGTAGGCCTTCTCTGTGTGAGGCCGCGGCGCATTTGATCAGAAGCCGCGGCGCCTCGTCTGTTTCAGAACCCTCTTTCTGTAATAGGCGCCGCGGCCCCTGAGTTAATCCGCCGCGGCGCCTTCGTCCTTGGTTGTGCTTCGTCTCGGTAAAAACCGCCGCGGCGTTTGGACATAGACGCCGCGGCGCGCTTTCTTTAACTAGAGTCTGCAATTCTGTAAAAGGCACCGCGGCGCCTTGGTGAATCCGCCGTGGCGCCTTCTCGCAATCTCTATCTTTTTCTTTGTGTTCCCCGTTTTAACCTTGCTCATTTGTCTCAATACCCACTTTGCCCTTGTGTATCTGACCGGTTTTGAGGGTAGATTCATTGTTTTAATTTTAAAACCCTAACCCTTTGGTCTTTTCACTCCCAATCCCAATTTCAAAACCCCCCATTCCCATCGAAACCATACTTCGGTCCTATCTTCAGTTTCTCCCTCCCCCAAAGCTAGCCATTCAACTCTCTCTTTTCCTTGCTGAAACTGCCGGCCGTTGTCTTTCTCTCCGCCGCCGCCCTCCTATTTCCCCTCACCGACAGCGCCAAGCTTCTGTCCTTGTGTTTCGGTGCTTTCAATCCATTGTTCGTCCGTTCTTCTGTGGTGTGTGCTCTTTCTTTCTTTGTTTTTTTTATTTGTTTTATTTTAGTTTAGTTTTGCTGAGATGGGTAGTGCTAGGGTTGTGCATTGTGGTTAGATGATTTTAGAACTCTAGATGGGGGCATTTTGATTCTCTGAGGTTACATTGTGGTTAGGTGATATTGCCCAACTATCTGTGAACATGTATTGATAAAATGTGATACTTGTGAAATTGAGTGATCATAGCTTGGACCTGATTTGAGAAAATGAGGTGCTTGTCTAAATTTTCAAATAACACCGGTTCATTACCCAAGTTATGTTGTTCTTTTTCACTTGTAACTGATTTGGAAATGTTATTCTGATTTAGTGAAATTAGTTTCAATTGGCAGCTACTGATGGTTGTCTGATTTTGAAATTATTAGATAAAAGAGAACCTTTGTAAACTTGATTTGAATTGGGGGTATTTTATAACTCAGGTTTAGAAAGGGATTAAGTAATGGTGAGATTGTGGTCTAGCTCTTTGATTTAAGTTTGGGGGATAGTTTTTCTTTATTTTTAGGTTAGTTTTCTTCTTTTTCTTTGTCGGTTGTTTGTGATTGTGGTGTGTTATTTGCTTAGTTTGTGTGTGGTGTGCTTTGCTTTCTCTTTGCAGGTAACAATCCAATGGCCCCCAGGAAGAAAGCCCGTGCTACCTCCCCTGATCCTCCAATTAAAGAGCTTATTGAAAAAAGAGGTTTGCATCAAGAAAGAGAATTTCCGTGCACAAATAAATTCGGGTTTCTATAAAAAAGCAAGGAAGCTCAACCTCTTAAATCTGATTGGTCCCAAAGGCGAAGGGAATGAGAAGCTGGTCAGAAAATTCTATGTTAGGGTGGCAACAAACTTGAGTAATGAGATGTTTATACGGTACCAGCGTTTCCTCATTACTCCGGTGCGCATCAGAGATCACTATGAGCTTCCCGAGGTGGAAAAGTGCCAATATCAGTGGTATCTCAACAATCAGAAGGAGATTCCCCTCGATGCCATCTCAGCAACACTCACCGGTTCTGATGAGATGTGGGTGCGGCCTAAGAGGGGCCAGGCATATATTATGAGAAAAGACATGATACCTGAGGCCAGAATTGGTTGCATATTGTCACAAGAAACATTATGCCAACCACGCATCTCAGTGAAGCCCCAAGGAATCTGGCACTCCTGATATATCTGTTTATGATCAAGGCGACAGTGGATGTAGGAAATTGATTTTTGATGCCATCTGGGATGCCAGCAGAGCCCACAACACAAATCTCGTCATGCCTCACCTCATCTCGGATCTGCTATCTAAAGTGGGGGTAGAATGGAAAGACAAAGACCGAAAGTTCAAACCTGTTTCACCATTCAACTACTCTAATCTGGTTCCTGAACGAGAACACAAAGGATCACTGAAGCCATGTTTGCTGAACAGTTCCCCGAGGAATATAGGAGGCAACAGGAAGCTCAAGCCAGTGCCAGTGTTGACCCTACCACTCAAAGCTTGGATCTCCTCCACGAGAAATTGGACAGAGAGATACGTCACAGGAGACGTAGACAAAGGCGCATGGAGGAACTATTAGTCCAGATTGCAAGGAAATTGGACATTGACGCGCCGGATGTGGAAGATACAAGCACTGAGGCAGAGTCACCGGGAGATGAACATGAAGCTGGAACTTCTGGGGCTGGTATTGGCTCGGGCGATGATATGGCCGTCGATCCATTTGCAGAGGGTGATGAGGATCAGGGGGATCAGCATTCTGAGGAGGAGGATGACTAGCTGGGGCCGTTTCTGCTGCTGTTGTTGCTTGCTTTGTTGCTTTTGTCTTTATGTGTGTTTTTGCATTTTCTTGCATTTTGGTCTATTTTTGTGTGTTGTTTGCTTCTATGATTCTGGCAAGGCTACTGATGGCCTGTTGAACTGATTCTGACTGTTGAGCATTATCTATCATTGTTGATTTTCACTGCGTTAACTGTTGCGAAATGATTGAAAATGTGAATGGTTAACGGATCTTTTGATTGATTAATTTGTGGATGCCTTTAGTAATTGATGATTTCATTATGATTATCCGATGACGATACTATTGATAGTTGTGCATACTGATATACTTGTACAGGAAGAAAAGCGAAATTTTGACCTTTCATGCAGTGAATATATTGTTTTTTCAATTCTGCCTGCATGCCCTGATCTTTACTTCCTCTTGTTGACAGTGAGGACACTGTCAATTTTAAGTTTGGGGGTGAGGATTGAATTTGTTGGATAATAGGATTTTTATGGATAACAGGATAAAATTTTGTGGATAACAGGATTAAATTTGAAAATTTTGTGGATAACAGGGTTATATTTGAAAATTTTTGAAAGGTCATTTTGTTGAGAAAATTTTGAAACAGCTAAAACAGTAGAAATTTTGTCAGCTTAAATTTTTGCTCAGTTGATTTTATGAAATATGAGCTGAAGTGGCAAGTTGTTAGTTGAGAATGTATGAATGGTCCAATGATTGAACAAAATGCTTAGTTACTATGCTTGATAGGAAGTTTTGAATTGCTCTTTGATGCTTGAATTGTGAGGTTAAAACCTATGTTTCTTTAATTTTGGAGAAACTAATGCACTAAAAGGGTCAAGACATTTCAAGTGGTTATGTTGAGGTTGAGTGGATAATTTAGCCTCTATACTTTTGTTTCAACTAAATTGTTTCAGAACCTTCTTCTGATTTCTCAAAGTTTATAGTTTGTTCTATATGAATTTGAAAAAGGATTAGGGCAGTTCTTAAATGCGTTTGAGCCTTTCAAGCTGACCTTATAGGTTTTATCCTTTGAACCCATGCTTTGAGCCAAAAAAAAAAAAGTATATATGTTCTAGTTTTGTTTCAAACCCTAACCTCTTCCTAACCCAAAACCAATTGAGAAAAACCATGAAATCCCTAGCTTTGAGATAAATGGAAGTTGAAAGGATAAGGGGTTTGATGAAATGTGGAGATTTTGAAAGGTTGGCAGGGGTAGTCAATTATTCTGAAAATTTAAAGTGTTAGGAGCTAAGCTGTAAATTTTTGTTTTCAATGTTAAAAAAAAAAAAAAAAAAAACAAAAAAAAAACAAAAAGAAAAAAAAAGAAAAAAAATATGTATATATACATATCTATATATAAATAATTGTGGTACAAGTTTGGGAGAATGAAAGTGGTTGAAGTAAGTTCTGATTATTGAATATCTATTTATCTCAAAGTATTTGTATGATCTACTTTCCCCTTTCTTTCCTAAGCCATTACCTCTTGGCCACGTTATAAGCCGAAAAGTCCCTTTGATTTCAAATGTATATGGGGTGAGTTGTAGACAGAGAGAGAGAAGAAGTTAGGCTTATGAAAGGATGCGGTTGAAGGTTAGTATGTTGGCTAAAGTCTCTCATTCCACTGAAACAGTATCTTAAGAGATGCTCATTGACTCTATACACACACTCACACTCCAAAATCATTGAAAGTTTGTTTTAAGTTCATGAAACTTGTTTCTTTGGGTGATTCAGTAATTTCCTATCCTGTATAATTTCTTGAGCATTTGATGAGGATATAACTGTTCCTACAATCTTTAATGTGCAATTTGTCACTTAGTCACTGGTTTGTTGTTTTACTCGAGGACGAGCAAAAGTGTAAGTTTGGGGGTGTGATAACCTCTCAAAATTCCTACTGAGTTAAGCTGATTTAACGCTCTTTTATGGGTTTGATAGTCAATTTTGCAGGAAACAAAGCCTGAGGAGAGTAAAGAATGGAGAAAAGCTGAAAGAAGTCAGCCGCCGCGGCAGATCAAACAGAAAAGAATTAGCGCGCCTTTGTAAAAGGCGCCGCGGCGCCATACTGAATCCGCTGCAGTGCCCAAGCTGTCTCGAAGGAACCAATTCAGTATAATCCACCGCGGCTGATTCTCCAATGCACCGCGGTGTCGGAACCTCAAAAAGAAAGCCATTCTGTAAAAGGCGCTGCAGTGCCTGAAGGAATCTGCCGCGGTGCCTGGCCCTTCGCAACTGTGCGTTTTACGTTGTAACTTAAAAAATTAGGGCATATAGAGGTGGAGACTCGGTTTTTCTACGAGAGTTTGACTTTTGGAGCAATTTTAGAGGCTGGCTCTGCTAGGGTTTGGAGTTTTGGAGGCTTGGAACCTTTGGGCTTGAAGCTAGAAGAGATTCAAAGCTTGTATCTTGAATTTTCTGGGTTTCCTTCTTCTTCCCTTCTTGTTTCTGCTATGACTACTAGATACTTTTATAGTTGTAGTTCTTTACTCGATATGTATAGCTAAATCCGTTTTTCTAGGGTTATTTTGATTTATTGTATGGATTGAGACTTGGTTTTACTATCTCTTGAGTGTTAATGATAATATTCAGTTGTTTTTACTTTGAGCTTAATGCTTCCTTTTGTCTGGCCATCATTTGGATTGATTGATTGATTAGTTTAACTTGAGAAAGTTAAACTAATTCGTGAACTTTGGTAAAAACATGCTAGTCCAGAAATTTATTTGAGTGAATAGATGGTTTGTCGATTGATCAGAGATGTATCTGTTGATCTAGCATAGACTAAATGGGTTTTGGTTTTTAAAGAGCAACCTTTTCAAACAAATGCAAGAGATTGCTGTGTTTTAATTGTGTTTGCAACATTTGGTTTTGACTTGAGAAAGCTTAATCAATTCTATAAACCCAGGCTAACTGAACTTATTGTAAAGCACTACTTGAGAAGTAATTAATCCAGTTTCATGAAGTACTTTAGTGAAGAATAACCCTAGTCTCTTAATTGTTTCAAGGTCGATTTGATTTTATATTACTTTAAACCATTGTTTTCTTAACTTTCATTTCACAAACTCTTTTACAACAATTGTTTCACTTAACCTAATCAAATACAAAATTATGATTTTTCAACTTATCTAGCCTTAGTCTCTGAGGGAACGATACTTTTTATATTACTTGCGACCCGTCCACTTGTGGTCAAGTTATTTGGTGAACAATGGCAAGCATACCAGACATTCAGTTTAGCATGGGAATGTGTGCCAGAGATCAATTAGCTCCCAAGCAATCATATGAAGAAGCCGTCAAGAGAATCCTCAGATATCTTGTCAGAACACCAAATATGGGAATATTGTATCTAAAGAAAGGAGCAGAATATCTAATGGGATACTCAGATGCTGATCATGGAGGATACAAAACAGATAGAAAAGGCACCAGTGGACAATGCCAATTCCTAAGAGGCTGTCTTGTTCCGTGGTCTAGTAAGAAACAAAACACTGTGGCCATATCTTCTACAGAATCAGAACACATTGCCACTACCAGCTGTTGTGCTCAGATTTTATGGTTAAAACAACAATTACAAGATTTAGGAATCAAGTTGAAGGAAATCCCAATCCTGTGTGACAACACAAGCACAATCAGCCTGGTTAAGAATCCAGTTCATCATGCCCGAACCAAGCATATTGATGTTCGACATCACTTCATTCGAGACCATGTTCAAAAGAAAGATGTGAAGGTAGAATTCATTCCTACTGAGTATCAAATAGCATACATTTTCACAAAGCCTCTCAACCAGGAGAAGTTCAATTACTTCAGAAGAGAATTGGGAATGGTAAATCCCAATGAGCTGTAAGAAATTCTGCATTACTTCTTTATTTTGAGTATTTGGATTTAAAGTTTTGATGATTAGTAAACTAACTTAAGTATCGGAGTAGATAAAAATTTATTTTGCAAGAAGCTTTGTTTTGACATTGAAAAACAAAGGTGAACAGAGTAAGGATTGATCGATAAAAGCATCAATAATCATGTCTCAAAGAAGACTCAATTTATCAATCACCTGATCGATAAATCCAATTTATTGATCAACTTGTCGATCAACAAGATATATTGAAATGACTAGAAATGATGGGGAGCATAATTATGGATAACCTGATCGATCACTCAATTATCGAACAATTTATCGATCAACAGCAGAAAGAGACTCTTTGGTCAATCAGTCAAATGGGTAAGGTTTATCAATCTATTAATCGAACATTGATTAATCGATCACATGATCGATCAACTTAGACGGGTATGACTTCTCACTGCAAAAAATTATTCATAACATATTCGATCAATTGCTTTTTGATAACGTGATCTATAATTATGCATTGTGTTTCTACTATTCTTATTCGATCATCCTTAGTCTCCACCCAATCAATTTTCTGATTAAAGGGAAACTTCACATTCACATGTGTCTTATATCTTAAAAGCTCATCTCCTTCGTCAAAATAGTATACTCATCTGCATTCACTGTCAATTGATTAGTTTTGATGATGAGTTGCTTTCACATTTTCCCTTCATGATCCAATTTGAAAACAATTTATAGAAAGGATTATGTATACATTTGATATTTGATTGTGCTAACTATTCTCCTTGCAAGAAGTTGTTGAATTCATAACAGGAGAATTTGTGCTATGAAAGAAACTCCTCACTAGACTACAAGGATAAATTATCAAATTTGAGGATTGATAATTTAATGCGCAATCAGGATATGGAGAAAAAAGAAAGTGATTGAAGATAGAAAGATTATTGGCATCAACCTTCAAAGCATAATCACCAATGCCAATACAAATGAGCATTAAGCCTGGCAATGGACTTCATTGATCAATTTATCAACTTGCCGAATTCAAATGAGCATTTCTAAACCCTCTCGTTTATAATTTATGAATATTGATGCATTACATGGTTTGCATACACTAAGAGATGAGAATGATGTAGGGGGAGAGATTACCCCTCACACGGGAGCTATGTCCTTTAAACTTTTTGCTGATGTCAAATAGGGGGAGAGATAGGCATGAAAAATATGTTGCATTTAATTTGATTTCATATCATCCATATTTTTTCACAAAGGATTTGCCATCATCAAAAAGGGGGAAAATTTTAGATATGATTAGTTTTGATGATGTCAAATAATAGAGCAAAAAGTTTGCATAAATTATTTAACTCATATTTTGACTAACTATCATACTTAATATCTTGTGTAGTTTCCTCAAGAAAAGAAAGGAGTTATTATGTTGAATTTTGAGTTATGGAGAATGATCAAGAGGAGGAAGAAGAAGAGAGATTGAGAAAAGAAGAATTTGCAAGACCAAATGGAAATATCAAGATTCAAGTTCATAGCTTTGATGTTAAAGGTTGCTATACTCAATCAGAAGTCTGAATGGCTCAATCAGAAGATAAAATGCACAAACCAGAAGTTATATAATCACATATTGAGTCACCCTTCATATAAACATTGAAATTAAGCTTCAGAGGTGATTTTCATGGGCATTTATCAATCAATTGATAGATCATCCACTTATTGATCAATTTATCAATAAAACACATACTCTGTTATGTTCTGTTCTTCATTCAGCTCTGATATAGGTTCGGTATTTCTCTAATATCTCTTAAACCACAAATCCTTTTGAGGTGAAACTTGATTCATATGAAACTAGACTTAGAACATGGTTCATGGACACTAAGATCAGCTCTAAAGAGTTTCATATGAGGGAGATATGTTGTTCGAAACATTTCAGTAAGGATTAACGCCTTTATTTCAACCTTCAGTCACTTTGATGAAGATAACTTTGCAACTACAATGAATTTTAGGGTGATTCTTGTTGCATAAATTAGACTCAAAGAGCTTTCTGGGGATAGGTCATTTGCAAAATTTGCAGTTGAATTGAAAGATTTATGATCACTCAAAGTTGACCTTCGTTTTGCTTGAAGCAGAATTCGAATTTATTGAGGCAAAGACCAGAAATTCTACACTGATCGATTAAGCTCTCAAGTAACATGCTACTCAAACATGTTATTGAGTAAACGCACTAGAATAAATATGGAAATGAAAAGCCATTATCAGATATGACATGAGCCAGTTATCGAGTAAACTGATGATTCGAGTCGATGATCGAGCAACAAAGGAAAAGGAAATTACCAATCATTTAATCGATAATTGGTTGGTCGATAAGCTGTCAGAAAAAAGGTTTAACTTCCTTTGTCTCATAACAAAAGGTTTATCGATCACCTGATCGATCAGGAGGTAATCGATAATGACTCAGATAAATTGGTAAGCTTCCTTGACTCAGGTACTGTGGTAAATAGTTTTTGCATTATCCATCACTTAATCGATCAAATCTTTATCGATAACCTGTTCGAATATTGTATGTCAATTCACTCCTGGTTAATTGATAATGTATTCTGTCAATATATTTATTCATTGAGGGTCATTAATCGATCAATTGATCGATCAACACTCTCACTGCACTTACTTGTTTAAAGCCATTTTCGGATCACGTGATCGACTATTCATTTATCGATAAAATGATCAATCATCCAACCTTCTGAAACTTCTGTTTTCACATAACGTGATCAATCAAGGTTTTTCCTAGTATTTCTGAAATAAGTTTTCAATGATATTTTATCGATTGCTTAATCGATTAATCATTAATCGATCATTTACTCGATCATCTTATATTCAGTAGCTTCACTGTGAAAATCTCTTTGAAACTTTTTATTATCGATCATTTCTCCTATCAACCGTTTATCGATAAAGTATTCGATCAACACACTTTGAAAATATATTTCTCTTATACTTAGCTTTATCGATAATATGATCGATCAAACAGCTTTCGATCACTTGTTTGATCATTGTACCAGTTTATTTCATAACAACATTTCACGATGATTTCGAAATATTTTATCTTTTTATCTATAAGCTTTTCTCAACCTTCTTTTTACACATAACTCTCTATTAAAAGGATACGAAGGAAAATATAACTTGAAAAAGATTATCCTTGCATAATCCATTTAAAGCTCACTGCATACATGCTTCATCATTTATCGATCATTTGTTCGATCATCATATAATCCATAATCTATTCGATAATTGCATATATTTGCTATATCTTTTCTTTCGATTAATATGATCGATCAAAGGATTATCAATGAAGGCATCGATTAAGTAAGTTCATCTTACTTTCTGAATATCTGAATATCTGATGATTGATTCCATGTTTTCCAACTTATTGTTTCTAAGATTATCAGATACTTATCACTTGATTTGAGGAAGATTATTTCATGTAAAGAGCCATAATGAATTTATGATGTGAAGAATCAACTTTTGTTAGAAGCTTCCAACGGCCAGTTTCAACGGTCATATTCTTCAAGCCAAACGGGAAGAAGATGCTCAACGGTTAAATGCCCAATACCATCTATAAATAGAAGAGCATTCAAAACAAGAAAAGGGAGAAGATTCTGAGCTTACAACATCAAATGCTAAAATGCCGAATCAACATATTCTCATTTAGAGCTCCGAGAGAAAACTCCCTGTCTCTGTACTTCATAGACTAAAACATATGTATTCGTAAGATAGAGAGGAGAGTTTCCTAAACGTGCTTAAGATTCATCTATCACTTCTTTGAGAGAAGAAATATTCAATCTTCTTTATCATTATCATATTGTATCCTTAGGGTGTGTAAGGGGGAGTATTTATCTCAGTGTGAGGTTGCTATTGAATAGACTGATTAGTCTAAGGGTTGTAAGTGGCGTCACAAGTGCCTGGATCAAACTTGTAGTTGTAGTGGTTCTCAAGTACCCGTGTTAAACTTAAGGGAGATAGTGGATTGAAAATCCCAGGGGGAGCCTGGGGACTGGACGTAGGTCGGTGAGAACCGAACCAAGATAAATCACAGTTTGCATCTTCTCTTCCCTTACTTCTTTATATTTCCAGCTAAACCATTTTACTACTGTGATTATGCTTATGTTGATTCCTTGTTTTTATACTCAAAATTTCTTATGAATTTCATTACACTGCGAAAATTTTTTTAATTTAATTAACACCCAATTCACCCCTCTCTTGGGTGTTCAGCCATTCTTACAGTTTTGGCACACCAAAAGCAATCATTAGTGATAGGGGGACTCATTTTAATAACAAATTATTTAAAAGTTTGCTTGCAAAATATGGAGTCAGTCATAAAATGGCTTTGGCATACCATCCTCAAACCAATGGCCTATGTGAAGTATCGAATAGAGAAATCAAAAGGATTTTGGAAAAGACTGTGAGTCCTGCTAGAAAGGATTGGGCAAATAAGCTTGATGATGCATTATGGGCTTATAGAACAGCTTTTAAAACACCTATTGGTATGTCCCCATATCAATTGATCTTTGGAAAAGCATGTCACTTACCTATTGAGCTAGAGCATAAGGCATTTTGGGCTATAAAGAAATTAAATTTTGATATGAATCGAGCAAGTGAGAAAAGATTGATGCTACTAAATGAGTTAGATGAATTCTAACTACAAGCTTATGAAGGTTCTAGAATTTATAAAGAGAGGACCAAAAGATTTCATGACAAGCATATTTTAATTAGAAAATTTGAACCTGGACAGCTTGTTTTGCTTTATAACTCATGTTTGAAGTTGTTTCCTAGAAAGCTTGAATCTCAATGGTCAGGACCTTTTAGGGTGATTTTTGTGGCACTAAGTGGAGCTGTGGAGGTCAAAGATGAAAGAACAAGTGATTGCTTCAAGGTGAATGGGCAAAGACTCAAACATTATCATAGTGGTGAAGTAGATCGACAAAAGATGACCGTACTGCTTATTTATGCCTTTCTAATTTGCTGATATAGTCAGGCTAAAGACTCTAAATTTAGCACTTATTAGGAGGCAACCCAATTAATTTTGCTCTCACTTATTTTCTTTCCCTATTTCATTTGTTCAATTTTATTTTGCTAATGACCACTCCCATATTTATTTTTCTCTCCCTATTTTTTTCCCTCGTTCTTCACCACGCCCCTTCTAAGACTTGTTGCAAGAAGGGAATGCGACATTAAAGGAATTAAGGAGGTCCTCCAACTCCTGATTGACAATTTAATCAGGGAAGTGCTAGTTTCTTTCTTTTTATATTTTCTACAACATTGAGGACAATATTTGATCTAAGTGTGGGGGGTGATCTAAGAAATTTAAGGTTTAAGAATTTTTTTTAACTTGAATAATTTGGAAGGAAAAGAGGTGTTTTGCTTTGATTTTAAGACTATGGGAATTCAAATAAGTATATCTTAGGAGCTAGTGGCATGAAGGGAAGTTGATTGCATATACTGAAATTTATGTGATGATGCATTGTTTAGCTTGATTGAATTGAGTAAGATAGTATAACCCTATTGGAAGGAATTTTGAGCTTGAACATTCGATTCTAGTGTGATTTTTCACTTGTTTGAACTTATTCTTCAAAATTTGTCTTAGTTCTTTTCACAACTACCTTACACATGTGAAATCTTTAATATGATTGAGGCATTCATATTGCTAGTCAGCTAGACCAAATGGCCGACCATTTAACATATACATCCTTTATTACCCCTTTGAGCCTGCTGGCCTTTTCTTTTATTCATTATTCATCACATAACACCTTTCATACAACAATGCATTATTTATTTTGTTTTAACTCACCTTACTTGGAGTATTATCATTAATAAATGACATTATGCAGTATTGTATCCTCATGATCATGTAAAACACATGTTAGTAGTTAGGGGGTAATAAAAAAAATAGAAAAAAGAAAGAAAGAAAAAAGAAGGAAAAGCAAGAGAAAATTTCAAAAAAAAAAGGAAAAAGGAAAAAAAGGGAGAAAAATTCTTGCAAAAGAAAAAAAAGCATTGTTACACCCTAATTACTTGATAAGAAACCCGTTTCTCAATAAATACTGCATATATTTTTGTACTCCAAGTTATTTTAGATCAATCCTTCCCATCAAGTTCAAGCATTCTTGAGAAATTATATCCATACCCTATCCATTACAAGTCGTAAAGTCCTCTTGATTATTGAATGCACATGTAACCAGTGGTAGGGAATTAGAACTACTACAAGCCTATGGTAGAGTAACTGAGCAAGTGAACTGAGTGAAAAAGAACCCCAATGCTAGTAAATTGAGTTATACACTTTATCTTGTTGAGTGACTATCTTGCTTGAATTCAGTCTTATTAAGCTTTGTATCTTAATATGAGTTTCTTTATATGTGATTGATGACTTGGATTATAAACTTGGTTCCTAAGCTGTGTTTACTTTAATCTTTGAAGTCTCTTGGTCAATTCAATGTGTCTCTCTTCTTAACTACTTTCTTTGCTAGATTAAATTTTTGCCCAGTAGTGCAAAAGTCTAAGTGTGGGGGAATTTGATAATGATTATTTTTATAATTAAATAGGTATAGATTTTGAAATATATTTAGTGAAATCTATGGATAATTTATACCTATTTAACCATCTTTTATTAATGTATCTTCTTTTAAATTAATTATAAGATAAAAGATGATTTTGCATAAAATCTACTATAATCTTTTATTATTTTTAATGCAGGAAATATAAAATTATTGAGAGAAGAAAATATCACAAATAAAAGATGAGACAAAAAGGAGCAGCATATGCAGCAAATAATATATATATATATATATATATTCACATATGAGGATCAAAGGCGTGAAGAGGGGAGAAAAGAAGAAGCCGTGGGTCCTGGTCAAGAATCAAGGAATGAGTCAAATATAATATATTGTATTATATTGATTGAATGAGACAAGGAACCGTGATATTAAGCACAGCATCATGATATAAGATAATATATTATATTATATTGGAGATATACATATAGATATGGATAGGAGGCGGTGGATTCAATTCAAGGGAGAGAAGACGCGTAACAATTATAAATAGGAACCGGGGATAGCAGTGAGGGAGCATCAAAAAAATTCTTCGTGCTGTTTCTAGCAACAGCAGCTAAAGGACGAGGAAAAGGCAGTGAGTAGAGAGAGGAGTATGGAATCAAATTGTAATCTTAGTTCCACTGTGACAGCAACGAGGAATTGGGACGAGCAGACTGGAGGTAGCAAGCAGAGGTGGTAATTCTCTTTCTAGTGACCGCGGAGAAGGACCTCTCATATTTGTTTTCCTCTTTCTGTCTTTATTCTTTTGTTGAATCTGAACTCTTTCTTTTCAGTTTGAATTTTATTTTTGTGGATTTTATTTTAGCCATGTGTGGCTAGTTTTCTTCTAGACTTAGAGTAGCTATGAACTTACGTATGGAATAGACTTTGTTTTCATTTAATGAATTATGCTTGATGTTAATTTTAGTTGCTTAATCTTGGTTTAATATATATGTTTAATGTTTGGCCACCATTAAATATGAGTTTGAGCACTAAGGTTAGCCTTGACGAAGGAAATCTTAAGTAGGCTTTAGGATTGAGTAATGTGGGCTTAGATTTTTATCTAAGTTGCGACTAAGATAGAAATATACCTAGGAGCCCCATATAATTGATGAAGAGTGAAATTATTTTGTCCTCTTATGTGTTTGAGTTAGACATAACCTTATTACTTAGGAGAGGGTTATAAGTGGATCGAAAGATACTTTTAGCTATAAACATTCTAGATTAACTAAATTAACATTGAGACTAATTGCTTAAATAAAAGCAAAAGTCTATAGAACTAGTAAGGGATTAGTAACTCTAGGTTGCCTTTAATATTGAATTTTTCTATCTTTATTCTTTTTATCCGATCGTTCATAATTCAGCTTGCTTAACTTGATTGAAAACAGGAACTTTAGTGCCTAAACACTATTTTGTCTAATTCTCTGTGGGAACGATACTCTATACTTACTCTTTATTACTTGATCGACACATGCACTTGCGTTATTCACAAATTGTATGCATTAGCATGTTGAGGTGTGAACACGTGGCATTGGCGAGCTGGTGAGTGATGTGGCGACACATGCCAAGCGACTAACAGTGATGTATTACATCCTGAATTTTAGGTTTAGAAGTATTGGAATTAGCTTAAAATGGGTAGGCCACTAGACCCTTTTTGGCAGAGGTTCTAGAGATTTCCTTAAAGGATAGAGGGTTTCCCAGGGATTAAATCGCAAAGGAAAAGTTTTCTAGGACTAAGAAAAGAGAAAGTTAGAGACTCTAGTGAAGTCTCGAGGCCCAAGACTAAGAAATAGAGATGAATGTAAGCCAATAGTTATGTTGGAGGCCTCAATGAGGTGAATTTTGAGGTTAAGCCAAACCAGGAGCAATATTGTAATTTTGTAAAGTTTCAGGCTGGTAAGGGTAAAAATGGAAATTATGCCTGAAAATCCCAGAAAAATCCTAGAAAATCGAAAATGGTAGGTTAAGGGTTGAACACTTCAAAAAAATTCCAGAAAAATAGAAATAAGGTTCAGAGGCCTATATGAGGCTAAAAATGACGAAAATGCCCTTGGAAGGAAATTGTGGAATTTCCAGGGTTTTGATTGATTTGGAATATTTTCAAAAATGAATTATTTAAAGTATAGGGAGGCCTCAGATAATTGAAAGAAAATGGAAAAAAAAATGCTTGAGGAATTATTACAGGTTTTAAAAATAATTCCATCCCCAGAAAGCAAAGAGGTTGGCTTTAATGGAATTTAAAGCCTATTTACATACTATTCGAGAAAAGTCAAAGTCAAATGTCTAGAGGTTGACTTTTGATTGAAGAAAAATTAAAGGAATTCCCTTTGACGAATAAATAGTATTGGTACCCAGAGTTAGATTCTCGGAGTTGTGGATCAATAGAAAGAATTCGGTCAAGATCACTCCGAAATAAATATTATTAATTATTTAATTATTTTAATGGAAGACTAAGGGAAGAGCACCACTCCCTCTTTGGGCATGTTATATAATGCCATGTGGGTTTATTTGAGATGAGAAAATAGTACCATAACATGTCCTAGTAGTCCAGGGAAAGTCAGGACCTAATAAAGTACCCTATACGGTGTAGAATGGCAAGATAGGTGGAGGAATACCTAAGGGCTGTATTTTGCATGAATTTTATATTAATTTTTTTCCTATTTTAATTCCTTAATGATGAAGAAATATGGAGAAGACAAGTGTACAACTAGATTGGAAAAAAAGGTATTACGTGTACGGTTGGATGCAAGACACGTGTACGGTCAGATTAAAAGCATGTGGATTGATGATATAAGTATGATGTCATCATGATAAGGTAAGCATAATGTCATAGGACACTTGTCACCACAAGATTAAAAGAGAAAATGGACGGTCCAGATCAAGCCACATATTTTTAAGATCAACGGCGCAGATTTAGTCTTGTTTTCTATAAATACCCCTCCCCACCCCTCATTTTTGTGCAAGCCATGGAACCTATGGGGAAAATCTTGCAAAATGGTTTTTAGAGAGAGAAATAAGAGGGAGAAAGAAAGGCCAAGTGGTCATATGCAAGATCAAGCTATAAAACAAGGTATGTCCATGATTTTTGATGTAGTTTCCACTACCCTTGTTGTTGTTGAGCTTGGTTATAGATTTTAATGATTTTTGGAAGCTTGGAACCCTTGGGGGAGGTGCTGCACGAAATTCTTAAAAGTAGGGGAAGATGAAATTGATGTTAGAATAATGTTTAAAGACTTGAGAGGAACAAGAATCAAGTGGTTTTATGTTGAAATCGGTTAAATTTCATTATTGTGCAACTTGAGTAGTAATTCGGCCAGACCTAGTTCTTGTTCCCAGGATGTGATTTTGACAATTTTAATGCTTCCAATGTGTTTAAAATGAAAAATTGTGTGGGTAAAGGTGAGAAAACAAGTTTGGAAGCATTGGAATTGAAAATGGAAATTTTAGACCCTAAAGGCATATTATTCGGTCAAGGCTGGTTGATAGGGAGGGAGTTTGATTTTGATTATTTTGAGCTTGAAATGGATTCTACATGCAAAATTATATAGGAATAGCATGTGTAATTAATTTTAGAAAGATTGTAAATCAAGCTCAAAAGTTAGAAGCTAATATAGCTCAAAGAAAACAAAGTATTGATGTTATTGATTATCATGGCTCTAATAAATGAATGGAAATGATGTGTTGGTGTATTTAGGGTCATGAGACATTAATGAAAAGGAATGCCAAAGGTTAAGGAAGCAACCTTAATGGTTAGAAGCAAAAAGGGAGCAAGTTGAAGAGCAAGAGAAAACTTATAATACAAGGTAGCGAACTTACCTTTCTTGTATGATTGATGTGTATGTGTGTCTGTGCTATGAATTCCATGATGTGACTAAGCTATGCTGCTGAATTATGATTGCTATGTTTATTTAAGCATGCCTTGGCATTATGTTATGTAAATATGAATGAACTGGCTTACTTTCCATGACACTTCACCATGCATAAACGATAAAGTTAGTGCACAAAAGCATGTCATACACTTGTATCCATCTTGCATGCATAAATGGTAATGTTTGCTACTAAGATTCTTCTGAATCTCACCCTCCCTAAACCAACCATAATAGGTGATGTGATCAAGTGAAGGATACATGAAGTGGAAGCATGAAAAGAAGAAAAGATTTGGAGAAATTTGTTGTATTCGTTATACACTGTATATACCAATGTATGTTGTAAATGTGCCATTGATGATATGTGATGATAAATGATGATGTTGGCTTGTGTAACTAGCTATGATAATGTATAGGAATAGTTAGTATATGAATAGAATGGTATTATGTATGGAAAGTCTTAATCATGAACTGTTAGTGCAAGTTAGGGGATAAGCTATCCCTAATTAAGCAACAAAATAGTGACGGAATAGAAATATGGCAAATGACTGACTCTGCCCATGAAATTTGGCATGATTAAAGTACACATCTTGAGCTTTAAAACAAGTGGTAGATCACTTAAAATGGATATATGTGCTAAGAGTTATTATTGCTCAAAATTAGACTAAAAATCTAAAACTTACCAGTAAACTGTAACCCAAGAACCAATCACAAAGTTCAATCTACGGGCTTGTTTTGTCAATCGCTTAAATCATAACGCTTTCAAACATGTACTCTAAGGGGTTAAAGGCAGGATGTTTCATGATGTGACGACCTTTCTTCCAAAAACTCATTTAGATTAAATCAAATAATTTATTCAAAAGATTAAGCATGATAGAAAAGAAGAAACCTCAAAATTATAAAACCACTATCATGGTTAAAAAGAATAAACTTATGTCATGAGCAATATCAATCATTAACTTGGACTCTCAAAATCTAAAAATAACATTCAACCATTATCCTAAACAAAACTCATACTTTCAAATATATGAACTGATAAATCATTTTAAAATATGTTATGGAGTCCATTAATCGAAAGTCAATACTTTCAAAAAAGTGTCACATTCAAAGTCTTAAAGGCCTCCTACCTTCTATTGGTACTCCCACCAAATAGTAGTAATCAAAAGTACTAATTTAGAATATTAGAATAAATGAGCCCTATGTGGTAGTATATAATAAATCAACACATAAAACAAAAAAGAGGGAGGTTATACAAGTTATAATAGTACACTAAGCCTTCGAAGCCTTCTTGACGAGCCACCACCTAAACTATCACTTGAAGATAGTAGAAATCACGAGTTGAGACAAAAGCCTCAGTAACCAACTTTCCAACTCATTATACATACTAATATGTGCTCATGAGGTATCAAGTGGGACAGTTGTTAATTCTCAAGAAATGTAGATATATTAATAGAAATATAAAACACGTAAATTAATATAATCTCAATCATCCAAGCTCTCACTGTGGAGGCTAACACACAAGCCGCATAAGTCTATCCCTCATTATGGGGATCAATCAAACATATAGGCATGTCTCTCACTCTGGGGGGATGAATAAGAAGCCACAAAGACTTATCCCACACTATGGGGAATGAAGGAAGCCTACTAATGTGCACCAATAATGGCCTTACCACGTGGTAGAACAGAGCTCAACTCTAAAACCAAACAACATCAAATCAATCCGATATATCCAGAAATATGTTAATATTTTCTCAACATAATCTATAAGATATAGATTGTATATCATACATTTTCTCTTCCAAACTTCTCAATCACAATTTTAAAACTTCTACAAGACAATTTTCACAATTCAAATAGTATAACATATTTGAGTTCCAAATAGTATATCATTATTTTAAAATAGCAAAATACTCACAAACAAGTGGAAATTAGTTATCTCTCGCCAAAACAATAAAAAGGATTACCATAAAGTCAATCCCTTGCTCAACCAATAATTAATCTACACAATTAATGTAACCATATATTAATATAATCTAATTAATTAAGCTTATATATTTTGGTTAAATTTCTAATTTAATTTAATTTTTATTCTAAATTCACCCAACTCTCATAATCCAAAATTAAGTATTTTAGAACTAACTTATAATTTTCTAACAAGCCGAATTATTTATATTCTCATAATTATTTACTTTAATAAAAAGAATTTTTCAAAATTTGCAAATATGAAATTATTATGTTCTAAATTCTAAAAATACCATTTGAAGTTTAAACCTCAAAACCAAACCATCAAAAATTCAATAGTACCTAAAATATTTATAAATAAATAATCTAATTAAAATTTTAGTGATATAACTATCAATTTTTTTGCCCAAATAATAAAATTTAAAAAATTATTTTAAAACCTCCAGTCATCCAATAAATAAAACTAAACTGATTAAAATCTCAATAATATGTCAAACAACCCAAATAAATTGTTTAACTTAATTTTGATCAGTATAAATATGATATATATATCATATATAACAGATTTTTCAACTAAACAAACTAATTTAAATACTAAAAACCAACAAATAGGCAAATATAAACCGATTAAAATTAATTATTTATTTATCTCTAAATTTCTATGGTCATCTATTATCAAAACTCAATATTTACCTTATATATAAGTCTCAAAAATTTTTCTAATCACTATAGCAATATTGTAATTATAAAGCTTAATATATATAGAAATTATTCGTGAAGAAATTTTGATGAAAAGAAGTAACTTTATATACCTAAATTATCTCTAAAACTTTGCCCTCTCCTTCACAATAATCGCTGATCTTCTCCTTGCTTTCTTGGGAAAACGGAAGTGTGGGGGATGTATTACCCCTCACACATTTATTAGGGGGAGCTAGGGGTAGCTCCCCCTAACAAATTTAACCGTAACATTCCACCGAACATTCGGTGGAAAGTTACTCTATTATTTTTTTAAAATATTATTTTTATAATAATATAATATCATATATTTTATTTATTATTTATTTATTATTATGTTTTTTTTTTGCATAAATCCTTAAATAAAATTTAGGATATTACAAGTGACGTGGCTGTTGGCAAGTGACGACATGCCAGCGGTTGACGGCCAGCCAGTGATGATGTGATAGTGGCTAACAGTGGTCCTATTTTCTCCAACAATACTTTCAGCGCAACTTC
This sequence comes from Neltuma alba, assembly GCF_004799145.2. Taxonomy (NCBI): domain Eukaryota; kingdom Viridiplantae; phylum Streptophyta; class Magnoliopsida; order Fabales; family Fabaceae; genus Neltuma; species Neltuma alba. Next base: position 26,710 of record NW_021637852.1, on the reverse strand, counting down.
TGTCACCGCTAAAAGGGTCTTTAGCAGTGACTTTTGCGTCATTGTTAAAGGGTCGTTCAGTGACAACTTTTATGCCGTCGCTGAAACTATACTTTTAACAGCGACTTCTTTTTGTCGCTGTTGATAAATTTCAATAATAGTCATACTACGACAACAACTTGGCTGTCATTGTTGAAAATTTTTAACGGCGACTTTTCAAATCGTCACTAAAAGTCAATTTGTTTGTAGTGATAAAAGAGTGATCGAATCAAACAACAACAGGTTGACAAAGTCAAGCAGTGAAGATTCCTTCTTTATTTTGCTGTCTTCTGGGCGCAAGATCGATGAAATGAAGGTCACAGATTATGGGTTCGCATGCATGCTCACTCATCCCCCAGATGCTGGCCTTTGGGGATGGGCCCATGCTTTTTATTTATTTATTTATTTGGATTAAGTTGTATCTAATTTTAAAATATCCTTTAGCAATAGCTAGTATCCTAAATTGATTAACTTTTAGTATATTTAATACCCTAAAATATTTTTCAGTAGTATCTAGTATCCTAATTTATTAATTTTTAGTGCATTTAACATTCTAAAATATTTTTTCAGTGGTGCCCAAAATCCTAAATTAATGAATGTTTAGTAAATCTAGCATTTTGAAGTATTGTTTCAGTAAAACCTACTATTATAAACTAAATAATTTTTAGCACATCCATCATCTTAAATTATTGTTTCAGTGGCAGTCGCTAACTGGAAAAAAAAAACTCTAAATGCCCTAAAAAATTAACTAATTTATGATATTGGGTGCTACCGATTTTTAATTTCTATCATTTATTACATCTTTTGATATATTGTACATATAGTAAGATTATTTCTTTCTTATATCAGTTTGCATAAGAAAGTTATTAATATTCTCATTATATTTTTTCAATTATTTTTAATAATCAAGAGGAATTGATTTCAATGACATATAAACAAGTTTCTAAGAAATTGTCTTCCTATTCTCAATAGATATTTAATGATGACATGAAAAATGATGTCATTATGATAATTTCATTAACACTAGTTTTATAAATATATCAATTTATTTTACAATTGAAAATATATTTAAATCATTATATTCTTAATTATGTTGTCATATACATTGTTGTAAAGTTATAATCTAAAGTAATAAAATTTAAAATTAGTGGTGGATTAACAACAGAATTAGTGATGAAAACTTATGTGACAAAACAATTTAACAACAAATTAGCGATTTATTTATAAATAAGTTTTAAAAACATCTCCCTCCCTGCACACACGACAGATCTTGATGTTCCATCTTTGAGTTCTAAGGCGCTTCTTCTAATGCTTGCTATCCTTTAAGGTCTTAACATTCTCGTTAATTACACTAAAATGATTATTTTTGCAAATAACTTTATGTGCTTATTAGACTATAATAACAAGATGACACTTAACACTGGATCCAATAGAACACTTTAGTATTCCCTGAGCTAGTTCAATCAATATTCAAAATCAAACAAGTGAAATTGTAAAAAATACTACCCCTGAATTTTAATATAAAAACCAGTTGAAAATTTAACTTAATCTTAATATAATATTTTAATATACTTTATTCCTAATATTTATTTATTTATTTTGCCTTCAAGTAATTTCTATGTCAAGTAGTTTTCATGAAGAGTAATTTTAATATATATGGCTTATAGAAGTATTTTTTAAAAAACAATATTTATTTATTATAAATAATTAATTTAACTAATTTTTTGAATATTCTTAAATTAGTTATCTAATTTCTTGAATATTCTTAAATTAGTTATCTAATTTCTATGTCAAGAATCATTGACTTCCAGTTAACGCAATCCACCGTGACAGGCCGGTCGAAAGCCATCAATGCAACCGCTACGCCTACTAAACAACACACTCTGGAAATACAGAGCGTGTGATCAAAAGACTTTCAGTTAACGTTTATTTCTTGACACCACGAAGTCAGCCTCTAGTCATAAACATCACTGGTGGCATTGTGTTTTTCGAGCTCTTTGTCTTTGAGACAATTTTCTTACGAGTATTTTTTTGTATTGGAGAGAATTTCTATTCAATGAAATTGAGCACTTTTTTTTAATACAGAATTTAAATATTACTTCGTTATATGGTAAAGCACCAACCAGAAATAACTCCCATTGATATGTCTCCATGGTCTCTGATTTCCCTTGATCAAGTGGTCTTACATAATCTGACTAATAGCAAAGAATAGCACATCCATCTACATCATCCCAGCCAGAATATCTTCACTAATTTTAGCTTTATTGCATTGAGCTAATTTTTAGTCCAAGCATTTTCATATAACTCCCCAATTAACATGTCAACAGTGAATTGAATGTTAAGCAGGTGAAGGTAATAATATATTTTAAATAAGGTTGAATAAAGATTTTGCAGGAATTGTGTGGATACTTTTTCTTTGACCAAGATGCCCCCAGAATCAATTAATTTATGGGAATAAAATGTGACGCAACCCACTTTGGATAGAATAAATATGATAGTAGTTGGCTTCAGTGTAGGCTTGTAGAGAGTAACAATGGTCTATGAGTAAATTAACACAAATCTATGAGATATATTACCTCTGGTCCTTAATATAAGATCTCGTTTAATTTTTATTTTAATCTTAAATATAAAATCCTAATCCATTTTGTCTCACATGTTTATTTATTTTTTTTTCCAAGATAGTCCTTATAATAATTTTAGTTTTAGCCAACATACTTGATTAATAAGAATATTTTAGGAAAGATAACACCTATTTATTATAAATAACTAACTTAACTTCTTTTCTTAATCTCCTCAAATTAGTCAACTAGCTCTTATAATTAGGACCAGAGGTAGTATTGCGCAGGTGAGCGGCAAAGGATGTCTTCATTTCTGTTCTGATTCATTTCCCTCCACTTCCTCAAACGGCGTCGTTTCAGTTTTTTCTCGTGACCCCACCCGGTTAAAAAAATGCAGCATCGTCTCTGCAAACACTTCCCCCCACCCCCCCCCCCTCATTCCGCCCAAGTCAGAGGAAGACTAAAGTAATCCATGTTTCTCGTTGGCATCTCTATCCTTTGAGGATTTCTTCCCAAGTCGATGACGCTAAGTCAACTGTTGTACTAGTAATTTTTTTGATCGTCACCATAAACAGCAGACCAAATTTTGAAAAAAATCAATCAAATAAACTTTTCACTTCTGCTGGCTTGGCCAATATGAGAACCAAGAGGGACAGCAGCAAGAAATCTGATAATAGGGACATTTGACAGGGAAGAAGGCATGGGTTGTGACCAGTTTGCTTGCTGACATGGACAAAATGGAGTTGTGGAATGCAGGAGAAGTGTTGTGTGGGAAGAGATCTTTCCCAGGTTGTTATACATTGGTGCCATTTTGTTATTTCTTTCTTTTGGCAGGATGAGAGGGAGAGAGTTTGCAGAGATGACGCTTTTGTAGGTTAAAAATTGATACACAATATATAATCATAATAATGAGTTGGGAGCTTAGGTTGAAAATGCTTGTTTACTGGTGCTCTCCTTTTTTGTGAGTTGGATAGTAGATCTAATCTATATTACCAGTTCTGGAAACTTTTTCTTTATATTTTTAACTAAAAATATTTATTTAATTTCCAAATCTTAACATACAATTTATAAATTTATTTTTGAGATTTCTTCCAAAAATTTAAAATTTAAAACTTAAATTAGTGGACATGTGATTCGCCTTCTTTGCAAATGACTTTTGAGGCAAACGAAATCTAGCTAGTTCTAATAAATATTTTTTCTTAATCTTTTTAAACGACCCTTTAATTTCATTCTTTCTCCTAGTAATCCATTCTTCTCCTCAATTACTGACTTGGGTATCCGCTTTTGGAAAAAGAGGAGACAACCTAATTATTGGCTGTCCACAAGACAAGCCCCCTTTGTTTCAATGCTTTAGAAGAGCATAACATTTTAGGAACACATCATTGTCTCTATATTATTTTACACATTTATATTTCTCTGATCTTATTTATAAATTATTTTCAAAATATTTTACAAAAAATCTTAAATTTTATTAACTCTTATTTAAAAGTTAACAACTTTTTATCTTTATCCATATTTAATATATATTATACCTCATGTAAATAAAATCAACACAATAATAAATGAGAGGTAAATTTGTACACTCATATAAAAAATTTCTCTTAGTGCTTTGTAAATAGAATAAAAAAATATCTTCTCTCTTTGTCCTATAAATAGAATCAGAGGAGTATTTCATTAAAAAAACTAAGTACTTCATTAATCAGTGAACAAAAGTTATTAATAAACGCTGAAGCTCCATTCATCATTCAATTCCCCTGAGCATGAAGGTGGGCTTGATCAAAGCTTTCTTCTATACACTTTGAACACTCAACAGACGACAATAACCATAAAATAGATGCAGGATGAATGTATTAAAAGTCATACATAAAACAATTAATGGGCATGGTTTGCAGGTTTTGGAAAATTTAAATTTTAGAATTTTTTTTGGTCCAAACTTTAAAAAAAAAAAAACAAGATCTTGATTTACTTTATTTTCCTGGTTTAATATTTTTTCATATTATTTTTATTAATTTCTTAATTTTTCTTAGTTTTTCTACATCTAATGCTCTTATTAAAAAAATAATATTTAAGAAAAACAATCTGGTAAAAAAAATATTTTGGAAAAAATATATATTTTTATATATTAATAATAAATAATTAATTTAATCATTTTTTTTCAATGAGTGTATGTAATTAAATAAATTTTATACTTCTTAATATAGGACCTAATTATTAAGTTACTTTTGATCATAAATATAAAACTTATTTATTATTTTTGTCAATTTTTTGTAAATTACCTTCATGGATACTTTCTTATGCCTCCAAACAATTGAGGTCACATGAGAAAAACTACCCTACGCATGACTTGGAATTAGCAGTAGTGGTGTTTGTATTGAAGATTTGGATGTGAAGAAGGGAAAATATTAAAAAAGATTATTATAATATTTTAAAAAAATGTTATGTTTTTTAATTAACTATTTTACTTAATTTTTTTATCTAATTAAATTAGTTAAATAGATTTTATATTAAAAAAAGGTGAAGGATTTAGGAAGGCGTACCACGTGTGACTATTTCTATCCCTGCTTTTTCATCAAAAATGTCTTTTTCAGCCGACGGTGAGTCCGTGACCGACGATTTTAAAGCCGAAACTGTCAGCAAGCATGAACAAGATAATTGAATCAAGGAAAAGAGAAACTTTTAAAGGGAAAAAATTTCAAAAAACAAAATTTAGACAGTTTTGTTTTATGTGTTGTAGTATTCGTGTGTTTGTTTTTTCTCCACCAAGTGTGTGCTCCTCTTGATCTCTGCCAAGAAAAAAACAATCAAAAACAAAATGTAGGTGTTTGGATTGAAAATTGAAATGCTTAAGTTTTTAACTTAGTCATTAAATTAAATTAAAAATATCAACAATAAGAATTTGTGACAGAAATACAGAATAGGTGATGTTATAAAAAAATATAACTTCTAATTTAATTGTAAAATAAAACCTAATTTTTAATATAAAACTACCTCTGAAGCCGGCTTTTATTTTTTTCAAAAATACTAAGGAAAAGGCCTGACGTATTTAAATAACACCAGAAATTGACCCCTAAAATGATTTCCATAAAAATTTTGGGTCAAAAATCAATTCCCAATTATTTTTCTTGGATTTTTCAAGAAAATAGCCCTTAATTTCAAAAATTAATCCTTAACTCATTTTGAGGATTTCATTCCTCAATTATCTTCTTTATCTTATAAAATAATTATTCTAAAATTTTCAACACAAATATAAATCCCTAATTAGTTTTCCTTGAATTTTGTATAAAAATACACCATTTTCGCTCCAAAAAAATAACTTTAAAATTATTTAAACCACTTTTAGGGAATAAAATATAAAATTTTGAAGTCCTCAAAACTAACATTTCATGCTTTTCCCCAATTTATATTTAGGTTTTAATTCATTTTAATAAATTTTTGTTTCTGCTCCTCTTGAATCAGAAAATTCATTATATCCAAATCCCCATAAACACAATCCATAGTGATTCATAAAAGTAGGCTCTCGTACAGGAGAGAATAAAGCAGTCATAGAAGAGAGAATTATATGGTCAACCGAAGATTAAGAAATTTATTAACGAGACTTCACTGAATTGTCCCAAAAAGTTAGGATTAAGGATGAAACTGACCTGTCGAAGCAAACACAGGGAGACTGAGATTTATTCCGTTCCATTTCATTTCACCGGGAATTCATATAATTAAGCAATACAGACCCACATATACCGAAGAAGAAAGGAATTAAAACCATAAGAAGTAAAACGTACTGCAAATTAACAAACTCCCTCACAACACATTTAAATTTAAAATAATTAATCAACCATAAAAAGCTGGGCAATTTCTCAGCAGCCTGATCGTTTGTAAATACCGCATCTTTCTTTCTTATCGCCCACACTTGGTTGTGGAAGGCAGCTTGTACCTGTGTATCTGGTATTTGGAGGACAAGGCACAGCATGCTTATTCTTGTTCCCAGTATTTCCAGTCTTAGACTTTGAATTATCATAAAGCATTCTGGCTACATGAGAATTCATCAACGACCCATCGACGTCGTCAATTTCATCGTCGATGAGGCAGTCAGTTGAGCCGCCGCGGCAGGGGGCGATGATGAAGCTGTTGTTGACGTTCTCTGAAGTCGCCTTGCTCAGATTTGTAAGGACCAGTAGAACCATCCACGTGAGGAAGATTAGTGAGAGTACCTTCTTCATTTGGCTTCTGGAGAGTGCTACCTGAACAACGTCTTGTTTATTAAAAAACCTTCGGTTTTTATTAATGGAGCCGAGATTTGTTTTTCCTGCGAAGTAAATAGGGGCAGATGAGTGGACATATGATCTGAGACGCAGGCTCCGCTCCATGAATTTAGTTTGGCAAATTCTACTGTGTCTTCAAATACAGATAATATATATGTATAAAATGAAAATGACGTAATTTCTAGCATCCAAGGGTACGGTGACATCAATAAATAAATACTCGTATCTCATTTCTTTTAAATGCGTTGCTTTATTCCCTAACAACATGGACCAGTTCAATCACATGCATGGCAGGTCATATTTTTCTTTAGAGTAAAATACTTTGACTATCCTTTTAATTTGTATCAATTACATAGATCTCCCTTCTATTTTAAAAATATACAGTTTAGTCCAATCAGATAACACTGTTAGGAGTATTCTAAAAAGATTCTAAAAATATTATTTTTAACTAAAATTTATATTAAAATAAAATTTATTTACTGTTTTACTCCTCATTCTAATAAATTCTTAAATTATATGTTTACAGTCATATCAATTTCATTTAGTTAAGGTAAACATAAAAGATTTTATTAAAAATTTAACTAATTTTTTTAATAAATTTATATATACTTAACTAAATAAGTTTATAAATTTTTGCAATAAAGATTTGTTTAAAAGTTTTGAATTATAAATTCAAATAATTTATAAAATCTTTTAAACCTATATTATTTAAATTTTACGATAAACAAAAGCTATATATTTAAAATATGTTTTTACAATTTAAAAGAAAATAAATTTTAATAAATATGATAAAATATTAAAATTAGAAAATGTTATGATTTAGATCAAAATTAGTAAATTTTATAACATATTACAAATTTTAAATATATTTATTTTTCAATTTTATAAAAATATTTTTTGAAAAATATAATTGTCTAAATAATTATTAATTTTAAAAGGGGTATTTTGCTCAAAAAATAATTTAAAGTCAAACTTAATGATCAACTAATGATTTGGGTGGATGGAAATAAAATCTTAAATATAAGAGAGAGGTTGGGAGGTTTGTATAACACATGTTTTAACTATAAATGAGGTTTATATACATTTTTAAAATAAAAGGGAGATTTTTATAATTGAGATAAAATATAGAAGAGTAATCAGTGTATTTTATTATTTCTTTTATTATTCACATCAAAATGCATGTGCAAATATTATCTCGTCATTAGCAAGCAATACTTTAGAATCAATTAACACAAATATTCATATGGTTGCCAAATTATCACGTCATTGGTCATTTTGTCAAGGAAACTCCTATATTGGCAAAAGGATGTGGCTTTTGGACAAGGGTTTTGTCTTATATTTTTTTCATCTAACATTATCAGCTGGAGGATGCATGCATGAGTGAATTGTTGAACTTGGACATTGTTTGCATGATCAAGTAAGTGATTAAAGTGATCTTCCAACCAACTCATAAGTAGTCATTGTCCATGTATTCTATCTGCAAGTGATCTAATATCTAGAAGCCATTCACAAACATCTGGCCAATTAAAGTCAATTTTTTCAATGATAGGTATTCCTACGCATGGGTTAATGCTTAGTTGTATAGCAACATCTTCTAATGTTATCATATACTCTCCACGTGGAGTATGAAATGTGTGAGTCTCAGGATACCACCCCTCAATAAGGGTTGAGGGCAAACTCCAATCATAATCAAATTATCCTACTCGATCAACACCTTAAAATCTAGCTAATCTAAGATATTCAAATATTTGATTAGGTGGCTCAGTCATTTGATTAGTGTGCATGACTTATCTAGTGTGTAGGATCTAAGAAACCTACAAAGGAAAATAAAAAAAACTCATTATCAAAGCATAGAATTAATAAACATTAGTCAAGATCATTTACTTACATTGCTTTTCCACACTTGCTATTAAATATGTTAGGTTTGAAAGTACAAAAGCGAGTCATCCTCTCGGCCAAACATGGGTCCTTATTCCATATATTGGCACAAGTTCTACACATGATAATTGAGTTAAGAATTGATAGCTCACTTGCCATATTCACTACAAAAAAAACATGTATTTTATAGCCATTAAAATATGACTTTTCTAGCGGTTACACAAACCGTTGGAAAATCAAGTGCTAGAAAGGGATTTTTAGCAGTTACGTGAACCGCTACACAGTGTGGTCAAAATACTAGAAAATTTCTAGCGGTTAAAATAACCGCTAAAAAAAACAAGTAGCAGAAGTGGAAATTTCTCACGGCTACGAACCGCCAGAAATATCTGAAAAATTTATAGCGGTTAATTAACCACTAAAAAATTCTGAGTGAAATTTCATTTTGTCGGGAAACAAAAATTTTCATTTTGGCGCCATAATTTTCTAGCGGTTATTAACCACTAGAAAATTCAGAGGAAATCAAATTTTGCTGGAAATCAAAATTTTGTAATTGGCATCAAAACATTTCTAGCGGTTATTAACCGCTAGAAATGTGGCGGATATTTAAATTTTACGAAATTTGTCTCTCTTTTTTTCATTTTCGAGTGGTTTGAAAACTGCTAGAAAGTTTATTCTAGGCAAAAAAATAAATTGAGATGTTTGATTATTAAAAAATATAATATTATAAATTTAAAAACTATTAAGTAGATTATATTAGAGAATTTTTGTTAATATGTATAATTACTAATGTATTTCATGTTATACATTTGAATTTTGTAATGAATAATAAGTAATTAAGTTATGATTGTGTCAAATGAAGTGAATTAAATTTAATAAGGTAGATGAATTAAAGATGAGATAGTTTATAATATTAAACCTAAACTGTTATATTGAGAAGTGTTTGAATCAGTTGACGAAGGTATGATAAATGTGAAGAAGAAAAATCTGAACGAAGAAGAGAAATAAATATATTAGTAAATTATAAATAAAAACAAATAAAAGATATTAATACTTATAAAATAATAATCACCTTGCCATATAATGAAAAGAAAAAAACCACCACATCAGAGAATAAGAAAAAAAAAAGAGAGAATTATAAAGAAGAATGGGAGAGGAAGGAAAAGAGATGTGGTAAATGAATGAAGAGGTGATGTGATATTTGTAGAGATCAGCAAGACATTTGTAGTGGTTTTTTTGCAGCATTTTATTCATTTTGTAGCGGCCTTACATTTTCTAGCATATTATAAAACTGCTAGTATTTGTAGCGGTTTCACAATTTGTAGCGGTTATGTAACCGCTACAAATTGTAATTTTTTACTTTTTAAAATACTAAACCAATTTTAATTTATACATATTTATTTATGAAAGGCAAATTTTTGAATGATAAAAATTTTTTAAATTGCTATTCTTGATCATCATCCTGCCTGAAAAGAGATATTTAAAAAAAATTATGTTAGAATTATAATATATTTAGAAAAAATTAGTAATTAGTAGTTAATTATTTAAATAATTTAAGAAAAGACATATACCTGATAATTGCCAAATTATCGTCTTTTTGAAGAAGAAGTTTTCAAAATTCAGGAGTTGGAAGGGTTCACTATCGTAAATAATGTCACCATCACCCATATCATAAAGATCTCGTGGCTTGAGGTGAACGACCATATTCTAGTCTTTATGTTTCTCGTCCTCGACATAGTAAACCTGGTGTGCCTCGGAAGCAAGAATATATAGCTCATCATCTTCAGATTCCCTCGTATGAATAAGTCTTGAGAAATTAACAGAGGTGATGCCCAAGTGGTCAGTAGTGAGTCCTTGTGGAGTTGTCGTATTTGCCTAGGAGTACTTGAACAAAGTTACGGTGAAAAGCTGGTCACTCAACTCAATGATATCAATTAGTTTTCCATAGTAAGTGACGCCTCCAAGGCGCATATCGCTGTCACTGCTGCTAGCATAACATCTCGTCTCAAATGTCCCCCAAACTCCAGAGTTTTGTGTGAGCAATCCCCGATCATGTCCAATCGTATAGAACTTGAAGCCGTTGACATTATATGCGGTAAACCTTCGTGCATGGTCTAACGAACCGAGGGAAAGAGCTTTGAATTCATCTATGTATGGGCTGTTGTCATTACGTATTCGACGTGTAAACCAACCGGGAAACTCTTTATGGACTCTTTTATTGATGTCAGCAGAACACGCACGCCCCCGTAGCTGCCGCCTGAGGTAACTTCTAAACTCAATGTAGTGAAGTGTAATTTATTAGAAGAGTCGTGAGAAAAAAATATAAAGTGTAAAAGTTAGTGAGCTTATATAATACTTCCTGCATGAAGGGTTCAACTTGGCTGTAATTTATCAAAACATATCTGTGTGCTTGGAGTTTATCTGTGGGAGTGAGTCTAAAGAATTCATATCCTCCAACTGGTTTCCCGACAGGAGGAAATAAGGTTGACGTGGAAGGACCAGGAGGAGAATCATCTACGCGATGCGGGGCGGTTAAAAGATGTCTCCATGCCATCAAAGTACCTTGAACAGAAAATTAGGACCTTATCTCCATAATAACCTTCTGCTATTGACCCCTCAGGCCACGCCTTATTCCTAACATATGATTTTTAATTTTTCCAAGTACCTGCAGGTTAATATTCCATTAATAATTGTGAGTAAATGAAATAACAATGTGAAATTTAAAGAGACAGCTAGGGATAAAAGATAATCAATTGTACCTCTCTATAGGGTACATCCATGGATAGTGAAATGGGCCAGCAACCTTTGCTTCTCGAACAAGGTGGACAGTCAAGTGAACCATAACAGTGAAGAACGATGGAGGAAATATCATCTCTAAGTGACCAAGTATAAGAATTATTTTATTTTGTAGCTGATCAAGCTCTTCTGCTATCAATACCTTAGCACACAACTTCTTGAAAAATGAACACAATTCCACCAAAACCACTGATACATCATAAGGAAGTGTGTTTTTCAAGGCCAATGGAAGTAATTAGTGCATAAAAACATGGGAGTCATGACTTTTTAACCCAGTAACTTTTCGAGCCTACAGATCGATACACCTTGAGATGTTGCTAGAATATCCATCTGGTACTTTTATGTTCTTCAGCGTTGAAAGGAAGATATCCTTGTTCTGCTTCGTCAAGGTAAATTTAGCTGGTTGAAACTTATCGTTTTCATCAGGCCAAGCCTCTTCACGAATTCCCTTGGCCCATAAATCGTTTTTAGCTGCAAGATGGTCTTTGAACTTTCTAGCTTTGTTGAGCAACGCAAATAGCACATTATCGCACACATTTTTTTCAATGTGCATAACATCCAAACTGTGTCATAGCAAATTAGATTCCCAATAAGGAAGAGTGAAAAATATGCTTTTCTTCTGCCATTGCATAAGTTGCGCATCAGATGTCCCACGAGGTCGTTATCCCAGTCGCTCGGGATCCATATTCTTACCAAACTTGACATTAACATCTTCTAACTGCCACAAAATATCCACACCAAACAAAGTAACAGGAGGATTTCTCTTCTCCTGTTTCCCATCAAAGTGAATCCATTGCAATTTAAATCTGTGCTTGGAATCGAGGAACTGTTGATGTCCTATAAAGCACCACTTGCGACTATGTGGAAGGTGACATGGCACGGAATCAAAATTGCACTCAGGACAGGCCAACCCAGTATGCACGTTCCATCCAGACAAAGTTCCCAAACAGGAAAAATCACTTATTGTCCACATCAGGATTGCACGGAGATTGAATAGTCGCTTGTCATATGAGTCATATGCCTCAACACCATTCGTCCACAGGTCGATCAATTCGTGTATCAACAGTTGTAGGTATACGTCTATATCATTTCCCAGTGCTTTCTTGCCAAGAATGATCATAGAAAGCAAAAATGAGCTCTGCTTCATGCACATCCAAAGTGGTAGATTGTATAGAGTTTACACTACCGACTAGATACTGTAACTTGTGCTCATGTTTTTGAAGGGATTGAAACCATCGGTTGCCAACGCAAGACATACATTTCTAGGATCACTGGCAAAGACTGAAAATTTCGCATCAAATGTTTTCCACACCTTTGAAACTCGTGGGTGCCTTAACCTGCCATTTGGATTTTCCTTAGTCACATTTCACCTCATGTGCTGAGTCGTTTTTGATGACATATACATTCTTTGAAACCGAGGTTTCAAAGGAAAGTATCTAAAGAAATAATGTATTAAAAATTTCAAATATCGAATATTTAAATACTGAACAAGTAACACATTATAATCAATTGTATTGAGAATTTCAAATATCGAATATTTAGAGACGGAACAAGTAACACATTATAATAAATTGTACCTGAAAATTTTGGCTGGTTTCTTTTGCTTTTCCCCCTTCTATATTGACTTATAATGAGACGTCTTACATCTTGTACAAATCTCCTTGTTTGTATCATCTTCCCAGTACAACATACAGTCATTTGGGCATGCATCTATCTTCTTATAGTTCAACCAAGCTTGTTAATAATCTTCTTTGCTTCATAAAAAGATGGAGGGAATTCAGCCTGAGGGAAAGCATCTCCCAGTAATTCCAACAGCATGGACATTGCCTTGTCAGTCATACCACACAAGCATTTGATGTGATACAACCTCACCAAGAATGACAACTTAGGGTGTGTTTGGATGAAACCAAACCGTGGTTTAGAAAAGTGATTCTGGAGAATAGATTCTGGAAAGAATAGATTTTATGAAAAAGTGATTTTGAGAAGTGAGAGTATTTGGATAGTTGTTATTACAAGCACTTTTTATATATACAAATTACTAAAAAAAAAAGACATAAGTTAATATGATAATTGCAAAAAAAATAGATTTTATGATAGATTTTAATTTGAAGGAATAAAATTGTTAATAATATATTTTTTATTAACATAATTAATAATACATAAGATAATATAATTAATAAATAATTAATATGTATATATATTATAAAATATAAGATTAAATATGTTTATAAAAAAAATAATAAGATACATATCCTATAGGCTCTCACACTCTCCCTTTTTTCTCCAAAAGCAAAAAATTTTGCTTTTTCCAAAACCATGGTTTTGGTTTTTAGGTGGGTGTTGGGTGATTTATTCCCCAAACCAAGGTTTGGGGTGTCACCCAAACACAGCCTTAGAATCCTTTGTACACCAGAATAAAAAGACTTGTCAGCTTTGCTCATGAGGTCAAAAAATTCCCGAGCAGTTTCGTTTCTAAGAAATTCCGGTTGAGGCCCCTCTACTTCATCTTTGTTGGGATCCTCACTTTCCTAAACTCCAAAAGCATCACGCACAGCATCGTTCATGGCATCGGCTGCATCCACTCGAACTCCTATCCATGAAACTACTAAAACTGACTCAGCAACCATATCTGGTCATTCCCCATGTAGTTGCCAAAATACATATTCTTATGGGAAGGGCTTAAAGATCAAATGTTCTCTAACAATATCTGTGGGATGCCACTTCTTGAAATTACATTTAAGACATGGACACTAAATCTTACCATTTACGACGGTATTGGCGAAAGCAAAATCTAAGAAATAATTTAGACCAGCCAAGTATTACGGAGTCGACCAGTGCAAGTTGATCCATGACCTATCCATCACTAATGTTGCTCAAATTTCGTGAACATATGACATAGGAAGCCCAAAGAGAAGTTAAAATGAATTTCAAATGGAATTCTTTAGCTTATAAAGGAGGCTGCCAACAGTTACATAACGGTTAATTTTTATTAGCAGTTATAAACCCCTAGAAATTTCTAGCGGTTTTAACAGCTAGAAATTTGCATTCAGGAGCATTTTGTAGCAGTTATACTTTTTCGAGCGATTCAAAACTGCTAGAAGTTTCGAGCCATGACAACGGTTACATATTTTCTAACAGTTTATAACCGTTAGAAATTTCGAGACAACATGAAATTTGAATTTCTGGTGAATGTTGTAGCGGTCAATTAACTACTAGAAATTTTTTATTTTCTAGCGATTTACAACTGCTAGAAATTTCGAGGGAGAAGGGAAATTTGAATTTCCTGTGAGTAGGAAAATTGTTAACATTTTTGGTTTGTAGCGGTTTATAACCGCTACAAAATATCTGTTAGAATAAATTAATATTTATTGTATTAACTTTTACAAAAATATTAAAATAATAAATAGGTATTAAAAGGTATTAATAGTATATGTATGCATAAAATTTAAAAAATTCCATGATATGTTAAATATTAAAATACATATTCTAAGAATGAATTTTAATGTTAAAAGAATATATGTTTAGCATGTTTTATATAGTGCAACAATATATTAAGTAATACTTGATATAAATAAAATTGTAGAAATAAATAGTAAAAGTAAACAAATAAACATAAAATTTAAATAAATATCTACATAAAACATAAGATAATAAAATCCAAATCCAAATAAAATCCTACACAAGCAAAACAAGGGAAATCAGGAGTGAGGGGCAGAAGCAGCATTATCGTGATCATCGGCCACTGGATCCTCCTGATGGTTCTGTTGGGGGTGGGCAAGCAGCTGATCGTGCTGGGACTGGACTGACTACTAGTCGTGTAGGGGCGAGACTGGTGGCAGGCGTACGTGAGGGATCTCAGGAATTAGGATGTTTGGAGCAATAGTGATTACCACATCACACATAGCCATAGCAGCTGCCTTCAACTAGTCAAGCTGCAACTGGAACTGACGATCACGCTCCTCCATCCTAGCCTCCATCTCTCGCAGCTCCTCTGAAGATGAGGAACCCGACCGCTTCGCTCTTGTGCTCGCCTGAGAGCTCCCTGCAATGTATGAAGGGCCAATGCCACCCGAGCGAGGCAACCTAGTCGGTGTGAGTCCAAGACTGAGCCTGCTAACTCGACCAGGGTGCTACGCTCAGCCACGACCTGCTAAAAGTGAGGCGGTGGGATCCAAGGCAAACCCCTGAGACTCATGCAGCTCGGCATCGACCCGTGTCATCCGCGCTTATCAAAATTAATATAAAGTTATTAATTAGTATGAAATAATATTTATACTGTGATATGATATTAATATTTAATTAATTACGTATCGCCATCTCCTTAATCTCATACAACGCAGGCACGTCTCGAGGTCCATACAGAATTGCCCACATCTCGCCATAGGTGGGCGTGTATCCCCGCTCCTGCCACGTCTTTTCCCTCTGTAAATGAAATGAAAGAAATTATTAATTACAAATTAAATACATATACACATTTAACAAATTCTTTTCAAATACTTACAATCTTGTCATAAGTGATAGCAAAGCTCCTGGATCCAGTCCTATGATGTATTGTCTGATGCCTGATGCTTCCAGTATTTCTCTAGGAAAGAGCCTGAAATAAAATATGAAAAAATTAAATTAAATTAGTGAAATTGGACAAAAAATTAAAAAATTATAATTAATGCAATATTATCATACCATCTGGTCAACCGACATCCTAAAATAAACATAACTCGACCAATCTTGCTTCGGGACTCCACCAGGTATATCTGCCAGTATCTCCTACAGGGGCCTCGTCCCGTCACCTTTCTTCTCCCGCCACAGGTCAGCCCTCTTGTTCTTCCATGCCACCCCAAGTCTCTTGATCGTATCCGCCCTCAACTCCTCTCCCAGTATAAATTTACTCTGTAATTAAAAAATAAAGAAAAACAATTAAGCAATTTAAATAAAAATATATATCCATTTAACTTATTTAAAAAAATTATAAATAAAAATAAATTATATCAATAACAAATCATAATCAAATAATTAAGTATTTTAAATAAAAAATATTTTGATTCAACTAATTTAAAATTATTATAAGTAATAAATTAATGAAATAAATAACAAATTATTATCAAACAATAAAGTAATTTAAATAAACAATATATATTCATTTAACTAATTTCAAAATACTATCAATAAAAATAAATTACAGCAATAACAAATCATAATCAAACAATTAAGTAATTATAATAAAATATATTTTCATTCAACTAATTTAAAATTATTATAAAAAATAAATTAATGAAATAAATAACAAATTATAATCAAACAATTAAGTAATTTAAATAAAAAATATAAATTCATTTAACTAATTTCAAAATATTATAAATAAAAATAAATTACATTAATAACAAATCATAATCAAACAATCAAGTAATTTAAATAAAAATATATTCATTCAACTAATTTAAAAATATTATAAGTAATAAATTAATAAAATAAATAAATAATTATTATCAAAAAATAAAATAATCTAAATAAAAAATATATATTCATTTAACTAATTTCAAAATATTATCAATAAAAATAAATTACAGCAATAACAAATCATAATCAAACAATTAAGTAATTTAAATAAAAAAATACGTATTCAGTTAACTAATTTAAAAATATTATAAATAACAAGTTAACTAAATAAATAAAAAAATTACAATCAAACAATTAAATAATTTTTTAAAAAAATATATATTTATTTACTTAAATTAAAAAATTATAAATAATAATTTTATATTACCTTCGTCATTTCCCAACCTTGTTGCTTCTTCTCATGAGTGATTTTCTTCCAATCCTTCACATGAATGGGGAATAGGGTCCACTGCTGACCAAGAAGGCACACATACTTGTTATCCAGCCGGCCATCTTTCTTGATCGGTTGGCCCAATTCATTCAGCGGTACGATCACTCGTCTGCTAGTCATCATAAACAGCTCTGGCTGTCAGCCTCCTATAGGATCTGTTCCCCTCAGAGTCTGCAAAATTTAATGAACAAATTAAATATATATTAATGAATTAAAATAATTTCTATATGAATTAAATAGTTACCAAATTTAAAGAAGTTAAATAAATACTTACCCTTAAATTCCACTTCAAAACTGGTTTGGCGTCTGGGAGCAGGACGCTGCTCAGTATGGGGATTCTCATTCCCCTAAACCTGCTGCTGCTGCTCCTACTCCTCCTCACCAACATCACCATGGGATTGTTCATCCCCCGAAAAATGAGCCTCCTCAGTCTGCTAGATATCATCGTGCTCCATAAAGCTCAGGATATCCTTATTGTTTAGATCGTAGTCATGAATACTCGAAAATGGCTCACAAGCATCATAACCGCTGCCACCACGATCCTCGCTGGGTCATGCTCTCTCAGGATCAATCGGCTCCTTCCCTGGTCGACGACTCATCCTAATAATAGCCAATAGCAATTGAAATTAAAAAATATATTTTACAACCAACAATTATTCAAAATAAATAATTATATCAAATAATAATTATTTCCATTAATTCTAAATGATAATATCAAATAATATTAATTGAAAAACAGATATTTCTATATCTAAATTTTTCGTTTTCATAAAAAAAAAATATATATAACCACTTCCATTAACTCTATAAAAAGTAGCCTACTATAAAACAAATTTTCTATTAACTCTAACTAAATTAAACTAGTCTATCAAAATTAATATAAAAAATATAATAAAATAAATAAAATAAAGAATAAAAACAAAAATTATTTATAAATAGATTAGTATTCTTACCTGAAAATATGAATATGGATCTGGATCTGGATTTGGATTTGGATATACTTCATGGAGAGAATTTGGTAGAGCTCCGCTTCAAAATTGGCCAAACAATGAAAATGACGCGGTGGGTGGGTATATATAGGCCGCGATTTTCTAGCGGTTTTACAAGAACCGCTAGAAAATTGTAGCGGTTTTAAAGGAACCGCTAGAAAATTCTAGCTATTACACTGCACCACTCCCTGTATTCAGCCACATGTCACAACTCCTTGAGAAAAATAAAAAATTTCTAGCGGTTTCCGTCAAAACCGCTAGAAAGTCTGTTCAGTTACTAGTGGTTTCTCCAACTGCTAGAAAATGGAACG
The DNA here is from genome assembly GCF_004799145.2 of Neltuma alba. NCBI lineage: Eukaryota > Viridiplantae > Streptophyta > Magnoliopsida > Fabales > Fabaceae > Neltuma > Neltuma alba. Next base: position 8,083 of record NW_021637852.1, on the reverse strand, counting down.
GCAATTTGTATTCTCTAGTAGTTTCACCACCCGAACCGCTAGAAAATAAACGCTAGAAGTTTGGTGCGAACTTCGCGCCAAAACGCGTGAATATTTCTGGCAGTCACTTTCTAGCGGTTTACCAATAACCGCTAGAAAATTGTGGGGCCCACACCGGTTTGGGTCAAAGCACTACGAATTTCTTTCGGTTTAAGATAAAACCGCTAGAAATGTTTTAATTTGTAGCGGTTTTATTTAACCACTAGAAATATTCAGTTGGTAATTCTACTTTTTTTTGTGGTGATTTGTTATATATCTGAATCATTCCCCAAATTGCATGTTTAGTATTGTAGTGGATTTATGCACGTAGGATAGTTGTATTCTAGATTTCTCACAATTTCATTGGAGGAGAGTCATAGCTTTCGTCCAATAACTACTTTCACTTTATTAGGCCCAAATATTGTATGAATTAAGCCATTAAAAATTTGTTCATTTGTAAATATACATACACACTCTTTTCCATTCTGCTTTCAAAATATTTTATTATAACTATTAATCAAGCAAAGTTAAACTATAAAGCTAAACTAACTCTATAATATCATTATTTTTTATTGAATGATTTTTTTTAGAAGAGAGTGATTGAACTAATCATTTATTAAAATTGTAAAAATTAGGCTACTCTTTTATTTTATTAAGAAACTCATCTGACACTTGAAATGTTCAAATTTTTTGTACCAAAAATAAATAATAAATATATTTGAATCACGTGGAGCACCTCTCATTTGAACTTCAGAAGAAGATTATGAACCTAGGCCCTATTTAGCTATTGAAACAGGTTTGAATTTGACACGCCCTTCATTTTGCAATAACGTAATATCAGAGGCATCATCATTCACGAGCATGAAATTAAATGGAACACCTATCGTAAAAATAAATTTAGAATAAAAAATTAATATATTAAATTTATTAAAGTAAAAATATTAAATTAAATTTAAAATAAATGTTACGTAAGAAAATTAAATTATAGTTCTTCTATATATAAATATAAAATTAATAATATAAAATAAATATTTTAAATAAATTAAATAAATAATTTTATATTGATTATTTCACACATTCCATTTTATTCCAAAAAAATTATAAAAAAAACGAACTGAAAAAAAAATCACTTAGGGTCTGTTTGGTACGAGGGAAAATGAGAGGGGGGAGGGGAAGAAAAATTTTAATTGCTCAATTGAAAAATTAAAAAAGTAAGGTTAAAAGCTTTTAACTAATTTTTATTGCTCTTGTATATTACTTTTTTTTTTCTTTATTAAAATTTTACAACCCCATTTTTCTAATTTTTTAAATAGAGCTTATTAAAATTTTTCTTCCCTTCCCCTCCTTTTCATTTCTCTCGTATCAAACAATACATTAACCAAACGGACATTGAAAACAAAACAAGAGATGCCAGATATAGTTTTATATTTTAATATTATTATGATAAGGGATGATTACTTTAGTGGCCAGGAGATCTTCTTTTCCCTGGCGAAGGAAAAGCTCCTTTGTTTCATTATTATTACTCTCACCGCGGTCTTCTTTTTACCAGAAAACTTGAGACCGTTTAGTGCTGGTTTTTGATTGACCATACAAAAGACTAGACTTCAGGAAGCTGGCAACCAAACACTATTAAACAACTTACCTACAATTTATTTTATATAAAAATTAATTATACATCTACATTTTTCAATTAAAAGAAATGACTAAACATAAAATTCTTACCTGTCATTTAACAAGAACACATATAAAAAATTGTGAAAAACATTAATCAAAAGAACTTACCTTAGTCTCAGAAGAAAAATTAAGCTCCAAGTTGAAACAAAATGTATATGCAGGTTTGCAACTGCAAGGCAGCACACACCATCATTTCCGTTTCACTGAATGAAACAGTGGAATGAGGAAGAAGAAAGGAAGGAGCTGAAGAAATAAAGAGAGAGGCAGATTTGAGTGAGAAGAAAAATAAGAATTGCATGCATTATATACCCAAGAATGGAAAATATATATACATATATATACCGTACATTCACACGCTAAAAGACAAAATATAGAAAAAAAATATAATAAAGTCTTAAAAAAATCATATTCATTTTAGTCATTTTATAAATTAAACTTACTTATTTAATCATAATTTAAATAATTTTTTTATTTGACAAACGAACTTTTACAAAAATCAATTCAAACATAAATCATATTACTTAATCTAACTTTTACCCAATCTGATTTTTTTAAAATTTAAATTAAAAATAAGTTATTTTTTCTAACGGGTCTTTATTGTCTTGGAATTTATTATTATAAATTGGATCTTTTAACAATTATGTTTCTGACTTAGGTTCCCCCCAAAATTGTTTACGGTACGAATGAGCGGTTTCAAATATAGCATTTCATGTAAATATTTTTTGTTACTGTTTATTATGTATGGGTAAAAAAGCTGCGGTGGTACAAGCACCGAGGGCGAGATGAATAAAAAGAGAATTACAATAAAATATTAAAAACTAATTATAAAATAAGTTAAAAATTATTATTAATTATTCCAAAACTTGTTATTACATATTACATGCTAAATACTGTTTAAATTGTTATTAGCAGTTATTGATATATATATATAAATATTTTTTTTTTTAGATTTAATTGCAACAAATGGCCAATCAATTCAGGAGAGATGGAGACTCTTGCCTGCACCCTCGGTCCCCACTCCTTGGTTCCATTTTTTTCCGCCAACCTCACTCAAAGGATTCCGCAATGAGATGGTCACATAAATTTTCCACGTGGGTCCCATCAAATTAATGCCTACCTCACTTTATTTTACATTTATATTAATCGGAGATTAAGAACCGAGGCATATTCTTAAAAATAATTTTAAAATATATAAAATAAATACGTGGAAGAAATTTTGTTTAGACTAACTTAAAAAGCACATTTTCAAGTGTTTTGTGGGTTTCCCAAGCTCCCTTTAGTAGGATAAAAAACATTAAATAAACAAAACTCTGTAGTATTGAATATGGTTCAACTGGTCAAAAAAAAAAGAAAAGAATATGGTTCAACCTCAGGGCACACGATATTATAATTGGAGGATTATGAACTTAGCATTTAGGGTTTACGTTACAAAACAATATGCGGGGAGAATTAGTTCAGTCAGAATCAATAATTTTGAATTTAATATGATAATACCAATTAATTATATCAATAATGTGTGTCCATATACATAACAAAGATAAGAGCATGTCCTGCTAAATAGGCTTATCACTGTTTGTAGACCAAAATATCATAAAGGGAAAATGGTAAACAAAAACCACCGAGAGAAAAATTGTAAATAAGAACACAACAATATTAATATGAGTTTTGACAATAATTTTTATAAACTGGTCTTTGTGTGTAATTTTATTATTTCAATGGTCTTTTTTATCATTTTTCCTACCATAAAACTCAGCGGGGGAGTATAAAAAAAATGAAATGTAGCCAAGCATTGCCTCTTTGGGGAAAACAGAATGAGTTTTACACGTTTATGGAATCCTAACTCAAATGGCATTATTCAAGGTAATCATGAGATTTATTAGGGTTTGAATTTATGTGATGCCGGTCAAAAAGGCATGTTTTACGGGCGGGTTGGCTAAAAATTAACTTTAAGATACCAAAAACAATTTACTTTTTTTTTTAGTATACATTTAAAATTTTTTATACAGTATGCAAAAGATATAATAAAAATTTTATTTTTTAATCCAATACTTGATTAAAAGCACCAAACAAATGATATACAATTAAAATGTTCTTATCAAAATATATCATATTTACAATTAAATTAAATTAAATATTGTAATAGAAAAATTATACTAACATTAGCATCATCAAATAATTTAAAGTCAAGTTATTTGGTTTATATATTCTTTCAGATTATTATATTTTAAAACCAAATTATTTAATAAAAATATTGTTTTAAGATAAAAAAATAAAAAATGAATAACTTTTTAGATATAATAAAAATAAATAAATATGGAGAGGAAGAGAGAAGAGGGGCAGTCATAAAAATCTTGTTTTTCTTCCCAAATCTTTTTATATATGAAGAGAAAATTTGGAAAATAATTAAGATATGAGGTCGATCTTATTTTCTTCTCCACTTTTCTTTCCTCCCACATTTTCACTTATATCCAAACAAAAAAAAAAACTTGTTTCTTCTCGTGATTTCCTCTCTAGTTTTCTCTCCTCCTTAATTTTCTCTCAATCCAAATAATGGTAAAGCTCACTCATCGTTCAATGCCTCTAAACGCGAAGGCAGGGCTGATCAAAGTTTTCCCTCAACAGACGACAATAAACATAAAATAGATGCAGGATGAATGTATTAAAAGTCATACATAAAACAATTAATGTGCATAGTTTGCAGGTCTTAGAAAATGTAAATTTTAGGATTTTTTGTCCAAAACTGGAGAAAAAAAGATCTTGATTTGCTTTATTTTCTTGGTTTAATTTTTATATTATTTTTATTAATTTCTTAATTTTTCTTAGTTTTTCTGCATCTAATGCTCTTATTAAAAAATAGTATTTAAGGAAAACAATCTGGCAAAAAATATTTTAGAAAAAATATATAATTTTATATATTAATAATAGATAATTAATTTAATGATTTTTTTAATTGGTCAAAAAAAACCAAGAAAAAGACAAAAATTTTGAAGGGAAAAAATTTTTCAAAAAGAAAAATTTAGATAGTTTTGTTTTATGTGTTGTCGTATTTGTGTTTGCTTTTTCCCCACCCAGGGTGTGCTTGCCTTGATCCTCACAAAAAAGGAAAAAAAATTTAGGTGTTTGGATTGGATTGAAATGCTTAAGCCTTTAACTTAGTCATTAAATTAAATTTGAAGTTTAAAAATAAATTAAAAATATCAATAATAAGAATTTGTGACAGAAATACAGAGTAGGTGATGTTATAAAAAAAACCTCATAATTTAATTGTAAAATAAATACCTAATTTTTTAATATAAAAATACCTCTAAAACCGGCTTTTATTTTTTTCAAAAATACCAAGAAAAAGGCCTGATGTACTTAAATAACACTAAAAATATATTTTAACAAAGTATGATTTCAGAATTCAGATCAAAACATGGACAAAGTACGTATTTCATTTCTAGTTCAACGTTTCAAAAAAAAAAAAGAAGTCTCTGGTTCACGCCGTAACTTCTATGTTCCCTCGGTGATTTGATTTACAATTTTAATTTAATTCTCAATATAAAATATGATGTTTTGAAAAAAAAATTTTGAAAAAACGATAGTTGAATTTTCATTTTTCAAAACCTAGATGCGAAAATTTTCAAATCAATTATAATGACTAAATTAGAAGTTTAAAATGTCGGGTAAATTTAGAACGTTGCCATTTACTTTTGGTTTTCAAATACCAAGTTATCCTCACCAGTTGGTTGGCTATAGTTTTTATTTGCCTTTTTCAAGACACTAAGTTTAATTATTTAAAAACAGTATTATTTTTAAAAGTATTATAGTTTTCTCGGTATTAAATATATAAACAATCCATTTTATCAGTACATGGAACAAGCATCCTCATCATAGAAAGACCGAGCTAGTTAATGCAACATATACATACAAAGCAATGCATAATATTGCACATAAAAAGAAGGATTCAAACTGACATACATAGCCGCGTTTGACATGAAATTACTCTTTAGAAAACATAGGAGGAAATGAGTGAAATTAAAATAACACTTTTTTTTGGGGGGCTGACTGAACACAAATTAAACACAGGAATAAGTAAGAAGCAGATGATGACGAGTCCAGTGAAAGGGAGAGCAGAAAGGAGAAACCTGCAGAGACTAATATTATGAGAACCTCTGAGATATGTATGTCTTCTATTTTCAATGGCATTCGCCGCCTCTATTTCTGGGGTCACAGTAAGGGCTCCGTAGAGGATTGTTGGAAGGGAAGAGGCAAGAACTGTAGAGTCCGTTTTGACTTTGAGGACAATGGACCGCTGGTTTGCCTCCCTGGTTGGTCCCTTTAGTGACGGAATTATCATGATCATTAGAAAGCATTCTGGCGAAGTGATGAGGGCTCATGAGCCCAGCCATATCAGCTTCAACAAAACGAAGAAGTAATCCACTGCTCTCTGATCAGTTCATGCTTCCTCCTGATTCTGCTGTGAGCATTATGATCATCGCCATTAAGACGATCATGACGATGGCTTTCTTCATCATGGATATGTTCCTCAGTTCTTTCACAAGCTGAGCCCCCCCCTCTCTCTCTCTCTCTCTCTATAGTTCCTATCCTGTGATGACATTAATTAATTATATTTATTGATCAGGCCGTTGTTTTCTTTGTTCCGCCAAATATCAGGCGGTTGTTGGATGGATCATGGATGGTACTCGTATATAAATAATAATCATAATGATAATAATAAAAACTAAACTACACTTTTACTCCTTTAACGTTATCATGTAAGATTCTGGTTTGATTTCTTTATCCTAAAAAGTATATTTTAAATTATTTGATTTTAAAATTATTAATCTTAAATGATGATTTTCACAATAATGATGATTGTTTTGAAAATTAAACTTAATATATTATAATTTAAAAATATTTTTTCAACATTCAAAATCTCAATGTCATTTTTTTTGGTTAATAATTTTAAAGAAAAAGATTAGAAGTATACATTTTAAAGTTAAGAAATCAAATTGAAATATTGTATAAAATTAAAAGGCTAAAAACATTCGTTAGCCAATAAAAAGTTACTTTGAGCCTAATATAATGTCTTGATCCTAATGAGTTCTGGAACAAAACTCACCTAAAATTTTCAAAAAAACAAAAATAAAATTACTAACACAACAAATAGATTTCAAATAACAATAAATAAGTAGAAATGTAGTTTTAAAAAAATATTAAAATAAAAATATTATGAATTAAAATGGAAAAAAAAATGAACGAAAGAAAGGGTTATGAATAAAAATTTTATAATGCAAAAAATTGCTTATTAGTAACAGCAAAAAAATTTAAAAAAAACATAACTATAAATATTGTTCTTGAAAAAAGAAACCAAATTTAGAAATTTGTGCCGAATAAAAATTACAAGGATTTGAGTTAAATCAAAAGAAATTATAAAGACTTGATAAAATTAAAAATAAAATTATAGGAACTTGATTTTAATCAGATGAAACTATAAATACTCACAATTAATTTTCTAATTTTTTTTTTAAATTTTAGTAAATTATTAAATATTTTTAAGTGATTAAATGCAAAATGAAATACTATATTTCTATATTACATTTTGAAAACTAAGTTGTCAAATTAAGATGGGAAAATCCCAATTAAATCTATCTAAAATAATGAAATTCAATTCAGGTTATACTTTTAACGGATTCCTAATTAGGCTAAGAGGCCTTATTAGGGATTTTCAAATGTTGCTGAAAGACCGGAATGCCTCTTTGTAATAAAAAAGGAAAATTGAATGTAGGTGTAAAATGTAATTTTAGTTTTAATTATTCTAGTAGATTTACTATGAGAACGTGGTCTTTCTTAGATTTTATGTCAAATGTGTGTTTTGTAATTGTGAACCTTATGTCAACTCTAGAATTATAGCCTTATTTTTTTATATAATAAAAATTTGATATTGAATAAATGTTGAAGACCGGAAAATGAAGATGAATTAATGAGTCTCACTGTAAGTTGTGAAATAGTAAAATTAATTTTGATAGATATTCAAGAATTCCATGAATCTTTGATTTGGTCTTTTTCTCACACAAAAAAAAAATCTTTGATCTTGTTAATCTTTTACATTTGAAATCGTAAAATTTTTATTAGTTCCCATATTTTTGCAATTCTATAGATATCTAGAAATTATTATTTTTTTATCTTGAATTTTCAATTATTTTTTTTGGCTATAATCATTATTTTTCTTTTTTCTTTTTTATATGATAATTTTTTGGCCAAATTTCATATGATAATGTTTAAAGAAAAAAAAACATGTTAGTTAAATTCAATTAAAAGAATTAAAACTAAAATTAGGCTTTTTTAATATGAAGGGCATTTTGGTCTTTTAGCAACATTTAGAAATTCCCAGTCAGGCCTCTTGGCC